>NC_041392.1:25963414-25969207 GCF_002162155.2 Triticum dicoccoides | reverse complement strand
GGGGATCAACAAATTTATTCTCAATGATCAAAGTTACCACGATGCTTTCGTCAAAGTTATCACGCCTTCAGTACTTATGACCATGCTACTTACACATAATGTACCGCGTGGTATACAAAAGATCATGTTGGTGGTGCATCATTTATCATGGTGGCGATGGAGAATTTACCACGGGAATAGTTTATGTGCCAGGTTTGGTAGGTGAAACAAATTTTTTCAGTGCTAACATATTAAAGGCAAAAACATGTCAAAAACAGTATTTCCCTTAGCTTGTTCAACAATGAGTGTCATAGGTGAGGTGGTTAGCTCCCTTAGTTGATTACCTGCACACCAGAGATCAAATCCTAGTCCAAGCATTATTTTTGCCTGCAAATCGGGAAGCCGCGTGGGGCCATAATTGATGATTACGAAAATTAGGAAGGCACGAGCGGGTGTGCCCGATAAAATCGGAGAGGGCGTGCGGGAAAGAAAAGAAATCGGGGGAGGTCGGTCGGGGAGGACGTGCAGGCAAGGAAGGAGATTGGGAGGCGTGCGGGAAAGAAATCGGGAGGTCGGTCGGGGAGGACGTGCGGGAAAGGAAGGAGATCGAGAGGGAACTGACGGCGCTGGATGCGTGTGGCAGTTTCGCAATCTGCCACACGGTTGCCATATACATATTTCGTTTGTTAAAATCCAAAAGTCCGCCCAAAGTGTGAAATGCGTTGGCCCGCGTTGGGCACACCTATGTGCTGACAAACAGAACTAGACTTCGGCGTCCACATCGTTGTACCCAAACAGACAAAATCCAAACGTTCGTTTGGATCGGCGTGTTGGATTTGCCCCTTAGCGTTAATCATCTCTGATGACACCCACGACCGGAAAACATTAGGGAGAGGCACAAAAAGCGCTAAACCCATAGAACAGGTGGTCAAGGGTTAATTTGACCAAAAAGGCACTTGGTTTTATGAAAGATGAGGAGAAGCTAATCCAAATAGCAAGCATTTTTGGCTGTGGATTTTTGAAAGTTGGAGTGGGAGTAACATGCATTTTGGTACGCAGCTAGCATGAGAGATCGGAATTTAAAACCCGGTCGTTTCGTGGCAGCGTGGTGATACTATTGAGGAGGCGGCAGATCAGGAGGTTCGGGTTTAGGCCGTTGGCGGGATGACGGAATTCTTTGCGGAAAGCGTCAGCCATCTGCCTCTGGTCAGGAAACGCGAGGAGTGAGCTTGCGGCTCAAAAGAAGTGGGTTCACTGAGGGTGATGGGTGGGATGAGGTACCAACTTGAAGCTAAAGTTTTCTTGAAGGATGCATTGTCACGTGTACTCAGAATCGACAGAGTAGTAGTTCAGCCGGTCAAGCTTAACCACGGCGAAGCATGGTGCAGACCCCCCAAGAATTGCCTGAAGCAGAGCAGCTACTAGGGTTCGTGTAGCCAGAGAGAGAGAGGTGGAGGTGAAGGAGATGCATAGCCGAGCAGAGCAGGAGGGAGGAACGCCGGAGTTGTTCTTTGAACTCCTTGCCAACAGTGTTCCGGATCCGCAAGGTGGTCCGGAGCGCGACCTGGGTAGATCGAAAGCAATTGGTTTCATGGCAGAAGGGCGGAGATGGATCCTCCTCGTAGGTGTTGTAGATGGGGAGCAGCGTGTTGGCACCGGTAGTGGAGGGGGGAGAGACAACCTCCATCCAAATTTTGTTTTTCACGTCAACTGGAAAATAGTGTGATTCCCTTCATGATGTTGCTATTTTCAGGGGCATGCCATGGCAGTCTAATGTCCTGTCTGTTTCCCATTCAACGCCACACTTGTAATGCTGTTTGTTCTGTTGGAAATTTCGTCCCTCTGCCTGAGACTATCTTGCTGCAACTTTGCACCAATTTCAGTCTCATTTAGACTAGGCCCACGCACCCCCCGAGAAATAAAGTTTTGGTTTGCAGAAGGCAACTTCAAAAAACATACATGATTTTTTTTCTCAACAAAAACAACAGAAGAAAAAAACATCCAGCTAACGCATTATCATTGCAGCACAACGTCAAGATAAATCTAGATGCGAGCCATCACCATTCTAGTACGAAATTTCTAATTATTTTGCAACAGTTGTAGTATGATAGTGGCACACCAGACCATACAAATACAAGCGTGCTACATAATCAAGTCTAAGGCAAGGCAGATCAACCAGGCTATTGGATGGCCCTGGGCAATGCCGACTTCCACAACAATAATCCTTGGTTATATCCTACAGGACGGACAATTTGGTCCAGATTTATTTCTTATCAAGTATCAGCGACAGCAACCGCCGTTTCACCAATCGATGCACCAGCTGCCTGGCCCGAGGTGGGCAGGCAGATCACTTGGATTTGGCTGGGGCTGGAAGCAACTGCCAAGGAAACAATAGTTCAGATTCTGGAGTTTTGTGGTGGCTTAAACAAATGACAGGGAGGCTGGAGTTGGGATGAGATACCCACCTGGTAACAGGCGATGAGCGAGCTAGCGAACCCAAAGGCCCCAGTGACGCGAGGAGTGACCTTTTTCGGGGCCAGTTGCAGCAGCCCCACTGCGACAACTATGTCAAGGCTCGATTTGATGAGAGCAAGCAGCCTCTCATTGGACTTCTTCAGCTTCATCCGATACTGCTCGTTCTAGCATCACCGGTACAGTAGAATGCGTTAGTGGAAGTAACTACAGGAGATGTGTCATGTCAAGACCCTACAGTTGAACTAATAGTACCTTGTACAGCTCTTGGTGCTTGAGGTCCTTCTCTAACTTCTTCATCGATTTGGAAAGCCGCTGAAGCTCCGCTAGCTAGAATGAAGCACGGGTCAGATGTTAATTTCAGTTAATATACAATGATCTGACACAGAACAGAATCAAATAGTTTCCAGATAGCCATATAGGGAAGCAACAAACCTCGATGATGGTAGTACATGTATTAGATCCAAGAAAGCAATAAAAGGCAATCCTGCCAAGGAATTCTGCTCGCTCCTTGTTCTGCAGAAACAGTTGGATTGTTTTGCTTGTCACCATGTAGGTAATGGAATTTCTTGTATGAACTTTTGGAGGGATAAATAAGGTAAAACCATATAAAGAATTAAACATCTAACATGCTGATGTGAAGAACAATTCAGACCTTGTATACTCCTGTTCTCCCAGCCCAAACAATTTGGTCCAGAAAGAGGAAAGTTGACAGCATCGCGTTCTTCGACTGAGGACATAAGCAGAATTAGAAAATTAGAAGGCTATCTTCAGCTGACTATGTTCCCACAATGTAACACCAGCACCAGCGTACCTTTCCAAGTAAGATCAGCGGAAGTGGAGTTCCTTTGGCAGGGGGGCTAATCAGAGCTTGGAGATCATTAACAAACTGCAAACCATCAATAGTGCATCAGTGACGCCATAGACCATGTCAAGATTTAAATACGATTTTTTTTTTCTATTCGCAAACTCTGCTACACAAAAAAAAAATGACATTCTACCTTAAACAGCCGGAAAACTTTCCGAGCAAGACTAGTTGATTTGTCGACATTCTGTGCAGGTCCTGGTTGTCCGTTGCTCAGGAACTTGGATCCATATTGTATAGCTCTGCAGATCTTATCTCTTGCCTCAGCCTTGCTTAGGTACAAAACAACCAGGCCAAGATCTCCTCTGACGGTGTCCAATGAGGCCATTTTTGTATCTTAACTAACTGCAAAAGTAAATGTTGTGTCAAAAGCTCAAACTCATAACAGTGAACTGAGGAAGATTATAATCACAGAAGCATCCATGTAAGTAAAGCACAAAACCATAGGGTAATTTTGTGTTCGCCGAATAATAATCTCTACTGCATACCGAATATTGCACGAGGTTCAGAGCCTCGGATGCAACCTGTTATTATGGAAAAGGATTGCTCAACTGACTCTTTCTTGGTTCATACTTCTACCATACAGTTCAGGGGTTCCATACGATTTGCACTCGCATATGCTGTCCATAGGAACACGAGGGTCAACCCAGTGGCACCCAATTTTGATCTGGCTACAGCAATTCAGCCAAATTCAGCGCGCTGCACAGTCCACCAGCGGCTATCAGCGAAGAACTACCGGACTAAAATCGGAACGCCAACGGTAATACAGAGCACCTCCGACTCCGAGAGGTCGAGAACAGAGCCCAAGAATTACCGGTGGATCGCGACAGGGGCGGATGGTGAGGCCAGTTCGGAACCGAGCCCTCACTGTATGGGGAACTAAAAGCTGATACATCAAAGACAAATTTCCATGGCCGCCGATTGGGGGGCGGAGGAAGCAGGGGCGCCGTACATGCCGCGACGAGGCCGAAGCAGCGCGGCGACGGCGGGCGAAGCTGCCCATGCCAAGCTGCGGCACGGCGGCGGTGGACTTAGGGACAGATCCGGCGTCGCCCACCGGATCAGGCGAGGAGCACGGAGAGAAGGGGATCCCGGGAGAAAGCGGGCAGGAAGCGAGGGATTTCGGGGGCAGGAAGTTAGTTGGTCGCAGGCGCGCCGCCGAGCAGGGGAACAGCTTGCAACGAGTAAAGAGGAAAAATTGCGATGGGGTTCCGGGCTGGTGCTCGTACCTGAAGGCGGCGGGGTCGTCTCCGGCGGCGGCGGCGGCGGCCTCGATCGAATCGCCCTTGCCTGTGTAGTAAGCTAGCTGGATCACGGCGATTGGGACAGAGATGTACTCTACTAGTACAGGACGCCACGAGCAAGCATCGCAGGTCTCCGTTATAATGCCAGGCTGATAATTGCTACACGCACCCATTCGCTGTGCGCCCATTCGCAAATATAAAATGTTTTGAATATTTCAATATAGACTATGCATAGACCGAAAAAGTGAACAAACACGCTGAAACATGTCTGTGCACATTTGCTGCAAAAATAGTTAGAACATCTTATACTCGTGAACGGGAGCAAGTATTTTTTTAGTATGAAGCTTTTTTTTGTAACTCTCATATTTTCTTCGTGGTGGTTCCATTCCATTGCTAAAAAGTGGTGTGCGATTAAGTTGTACATACACAGGATGTAACACATATGCTGCATAATGAATGTAGACCGCCTAAAAACACCCGTTTTCAAATTTCAAGAGAAATAAACGATTCAATGATAAAATAATAATGCATGTCCTTACAAACACACCCTTATAGAAAAATAATAATAAAATTCTTAGGGTACAACATCCTCCGACATCCATCGGCGATGTGCAGTGAGTGTAGTTCGATGCAGCTTCTAGGCCTCCACCTCAGCGAAGCAAACTTGTTTAAACACAAGAGCTCGTAGAAGCACCGGCCGAAAAGTCGTCGATGCAGATTGGGAGGTGGTGATGGCCATGTTCTGCGAAACAAATCGTCACCCTAGAGCACCAAAAAAGGCATGTAGAAACTCTGAAGGCCACGAAAGTCGATCGCATCCAGACATATCCTGTGAAAATCAAAACCGGCCGGGTCTTGAAAGGCCTGCCAGAGACACGGGTCCACACGCCTGTTGTTGGCAATAGGCATGCAAATGGAATGAGGAAAGGGAGGGGAGGAAATTATTTCTACATTAGGACGACGCCGCTTCGTCGCTGCCCCAATCCAGACACGGAAGACTCCCTAACAAAACCTGAGATGAATTGCCCATGCCGTTGCACAACAGATACAAGTCTAATGTCAAGCTCAACACCACCTAGGACCATGCACCAGTGCCATCTTCTCTTGTGACCCGGCTAGGCCAGACCCTCATTGAAAATCGATGCGATGGATCGTCGGCGCAACCTTTGAGCATTGCCTGCTGAAGACCGCACCTCGGTCGCTCATCTCGTCTCCGACCCACGGCAGGCCACC
>NC_041392.1:25949810-25962964 GCF_002162155.2 Triticum dicoccoides | reverse complement strand
ATCAACAACCTCCCCGGCGACACACCCTCTTGGCGACTAGGATTTAAATCGCTTGTCTCAATCCTCAATCACGAAGCGTTAAACATACAGGATAACCTACTAATATGCTTTATTCTGACAAGAGCGTAGATAGTACCCATAGGATTTTAGTTCATTAAAATTGATTTCACTCTACTTTTATAATTAGTATTTAGTACAAAAAATTGCTCACTAGGCTTCGAGACGATGAACAAATAAACTCACAACTACTTGAATTAGAGCACTCAAATTGATCGAACGGGTCCTGGATAATCAGACAAGGCTGAAATCCATCCAAAATTTAAACTTATAGTATACCACTCTTCGACCATCAAAGGTCACCACGGCATACAACAAAGTTGCCAAAAACAAAACAAGAAGTAATTAAGGAAGAAAGCTACAAGGTGAAATCAAAGGTCTTGCCCGTCTCGACATTGTCTCTTCACCATCGTTGACATTTGATCGCTAAATGAGACAAAACGTGGCAACTCAGATGGGTGCCGGGTGGAAGGGCATGGCGGGTGACAACAAACCCAAAACGTTAACCTAGCGGCTGCATGTTTGAGCATGTTGCCGCGAGGGCGAATGGCGATGGCAACCCGTGGTAAGAATGTAATAGGGCAGTCGATCCCCCGTGGTTTATATAAGCAGTTGAAAACTAGAAATGCCTAGAGGCATAGGAAACGTTTGTGACCAGACGGCGTGGCCGTAGCTAAGCTAAAACCCAGGAAAGGCTCGTTGGATAGGATTTGGTGGTGACACAAACCCGCAAGAAAGCGCTTGGTGGGGCCCAGCTGACATGAACCGCAGCTTCAAAAGCTGGCTGTAACAGAAAAGGCGTTGCGTAGTATTTCGGCCGCGTCTATAGTTCGCGTGCACCGAGCGCAAGCGTCCTCCCCGCTTCTTTTTTTTCTTTTCTTTTTTTTTCAGGTAAAATCTTTGTATTACTCAAATCTCAATGTACTTACAATCAGCCTTGGCTAGCTTTAAACAAACTGATGAGCCTGACCCAACCCAGGTCATAGTTTTGCCCTCTAGTATAGCAAACTTTGTTAAGCTATATGTTAAAAGAAAAACTTTGTTAAACTATCGCTAACTATATTTTTTTACGATTTACATGAGTAATACAAGAATCACGTAGAGACCTCAGATGTCGAATTTCTTTTACTAAAGAGAGTAGATCGATCTATCAATATCCTTCACTTGAATCAGCTTAACTGCAACAATGGAGTCATCTCAATAATGATTGGCAAGTCGCTTCTTTAAATTGCAAAAGATAGGCCTTCCATGTAAGCACACAACTCAACCTCAAGAATTTCTCCGCATGAAAAAAGCTCCCTGCAAGCCGAGTAAATGACATTACCTCTATCATCTCGCAGCACCATCCCCGCACCAACCGTACCATTTTTCACATAGGACCTATCAGTATTCCATTTCACCCAACCCGCCATAGGGGGACACCATTTGACAGGAGTGCTCTCAACTATTCGCACATGTGGATTTTTAAGTGGCCTGTCATATGTAACTAAGGACTTCCCTTTGCTCAGATTAGAAGGCATATCAATTTTAAGTCCGACGAAGGAATCAAAGTAACTCACCAAATACCTCTTGGACGCTTCCATTGGGGGCTCTGGTTTATGGTGTATTTTTAATAGCAGCCAAGTTAGGTAAAGTCCAAAACTCCGACATTTTTTGCCATATTCCTCGAGCAAAAGTGCAGAGACGGAGGGGATGGAAGTTATCTTCCAGCCCAACAACACAAATTGGACAAAGGTCATTAACCTTCAGACTCCTACTGTACTTCTTCTGCCATGTCGATCGGCAAGGCATTAGTAGCGACTTTCAAGGCAAAGTACGCGTTACTGCACCAGCCTGTTAGTTGCTACAAATGTTAGTTCGTTCCTTTGTTTTTTTATAATTATTTTAATTTTATTTGAATTCCAAAAATATATAGATGTTTCAAAATTATTTTACTTAATTTTTAAAAGTGTTCATCGCACATATAGGAAACTTTCATATAGTGTAAACATAATGATGCACGCCATTTAAAAATATTGATAGCATTCAAAAAATCGTCCGTGGCATTTAAAAACTGTTCACATGTACCAAACAAATTTTCATGACATTTTATGTTTACGCAATATAGAAAAAATTCACGTAACTTTAATTTTTTTTAAAGCATTCAAAGAAATTTCTTCACATTTTTCATAATGTTTATGAAGTATGAGAAAGTTTTCGTAATTACAAAATGTTTGTGACATTAAAAAAATGTTCACACGTTTCGGGAATATGTTCATGACATTTAAAAAAATGTTACTACAAGATAGAGAGTATTCACATAGTTAAAAAGAGTCTCATACCATTCAAAAAAATGTTAGTACAAGATAGAGAGTGTTCACATAGTTGAAAAGAGTCTCATACCATTCAAAAAAAATGTTCAATGCGTATTTAAAAATGTTTTGAATATATTTGACGACATTTCAAATATGGTTTTCTAAATCATCATCATGTATTTCAGAAATGTTCAATATGTACCAAAAATATGTTATGCATGCATAAAAAAATTGTACAACTGCACTGAAAAAAGTCTACAGGTATTAAAAAAACGAATGTTTGCAAGGTATTAAAAAATGTTCCTTGTCATTAAAGAAAGGTTCAACGTTTATTTGACAAATATTTAACACGTATTCGAAACAACGTTCAAAACATGCATTAAAAAATGTACATCATTGACCACAGCGACCACAAAAGTGCCCCAACACAACGGTAGAGTCTTATGGCGTTGTGTTGTTGATGTGGTCTATTAGGAACAAGATCACTGTCGAGTAGAAATTTCCATCGCATCCGGCTGATTGTATTGGCAAATGTCATCTATTTTTGCAGCAATGGGCACCTCTGGGAAAACACAAGGACTCTGAGTTCATGAGCGAGGCGATGGAGAAGATCAAGAACATCTAAGTCATCGCCCAGATCCCCGCTGCATCTGTTTGAGCATGCGTGCTCTTGGGTGGGGCCCTTTGACCCCTTGTATCGAAGTTTACGTATTTGGCTCAGACTTGTTTCTTGTTATTTTAGTTTCGTTCCTTGTCTCGTACTCTGCCTGCGGTGGAGTTTATTAATTTAGAATCGGACGCTTCTTGCGTCATCATTAAAAAAATGTTCAACATATATAAAAAAATGCTCCAAATGTATTCGAAAAAATTATAACAATTATCAAGAAGCACACAGTATTAGAAAAATGAAATGAATAAAATATAAAAACAAACAAACAAAGAAAACCGGTAAAGAAACACAGAGAATTAAATAACTATAAGAACACCAGATAAGAACCAACATAGAGAAAAAGAAATAAAATCATGACTGCTTCCCTTGGAACCGGGTCAGTTTGTTAGTTGCTACGCATGTTAGTTCGTTTGCTTTGGTTTTTCTCTTATTATTTTATTTTTTCCGTTATTACAAAAAATGACTTCACCTAAATTTTGAAAAGTGTTCATCGAACATTTAAAATACTTTCATGCAGTGTAAATAATGATGGACATCTTTTAATAATATTGATAGCCTTCAAGAAATTGTTCCTGGCATTTAAGGCTGTTCCCATGTTTCAAACAAATGTTCAAAACTTCTTCACATTATTTCATCATGTATATGTGTAAAAAAAACGTTTGTGTAATGTAAAAAAAAATATTTATGACATTTAAAAAATCAAATATTTGAAGAATATGTTCATAACATTAAAAAACGTGTTTGTACAATGTAAAAAGAAATGTTCACATACTTGAAAAATGTTTCATACAATTCAAAAAACGTCCAATGCATATTAAATGTTTTGGCATTTATTAAAGAAAACAAGTATGTACCTTAAAAAGCATCATCATGTATTTTATAAATGTTTAATATCTATCAAAAAATGGTATGCATGTTTCAATTTTTTATAATGTTTAATGAAAAATAATCTACATGTATTTGAGAAAACTACAAAGGGAAAAGGAAAAATGAAAGCAAATGGTTGTATTGTTTTCAAAAAAAATGTTTCGTGCATTAGCAAAACTTCAGCCTATATTTCATAAATATTTAACACAGATTCGAGAATTGTCAAAACATGTATTTGAAACACATGTTGTTCATATACTTCGAAAATGATCAACGTGTGTAAAAAAATGCTCCAGATGCATATGGAAAAATAAACCTGTTTATAAAATGAAAGGAAAATAAAAAAAATAGATAAAAGTAGAGAAAACCGGTAAGGAAACAGAGAACACGAAAAAAAGCAGACGAAAAACTGATAAAAACTAGCATAGAGAAAAAAACGCGCAGAAGCTCCTTTTTTTAGGCAAGAGGAAGCTCCTAAAACCGTTTCATTAGTAACTAGACGGGCCCATATGGCGAGATATAGCTACATCCCGGATGCCAGCTTCTGTTTTTTTCAGCAAAAATGGGGCTTTCGTGGAATTGCGGGGAGCAGTTTTGTCTCGCTTATAGCGAGATAAAAGCTTGTCTGGCCTCAGGCGTCTCTACTAATTGACCAGGCCAAGTAGCTTCCTTGATGTTAGTTTATTTTTCTTCTCTGTTTTTTGATTCATTCATTCATTGTTTTATTTTATTTTTCTTTCGATCATATTTTTGATAAAATTGTAAATACATGTACTTTAGAATTTAGAAATACTTATGATTTTTAAAAAATGTTAACGTGGTGTACAAATTATTAGCATACTTTTTATAAAAAATGAATAGCAATAAAAAAGTATAATAGAATTTAGAAACAGTGTAAGTGATATTTTAAAAATAATTGTACAATCTAAAAAGATTTAATAGCATTCAGATAATGTACATTAAAATTTCAAAATATTCACAAATTTTAAAAATATATTCATGAAATTTTAAAAAATGTTAATGCAATGTACAAAAATGCTTGCGTGATTTTAGACAATATTTTCTCCAGTTCTGATTTTTTAATGTGCATTTAGAAAAATACCAACACGTTTTCAAACAAATGAATTTGGAAAAATATTAATCATATATTGAAAAGTATTAAATGATTATAAAATTAATGTTTCAGATATATATATGAAAAGTATACATTACGTTTTCAAAAAAATAGACATCAAAACATGTATTTGAAAGATGTTAAACGTGTGTAAAAGTGTTACTAATGTATATGAAAAATGTATGATATGCATGAAAAAGTAGACATGTGTTGAAAAAAAAGGAAAACCGACGAAATCCAAAGATAGAAAAAAGGAAACTGAAGAAAAAATTAAAAATGGAACAAGAAAACCAAATAAAACGACATAACCGAAGGAAGCCGATGCAAATAGTGAAGGACCGATAAAGAAAACCATATACTAAAATAAACTCATCCAATAGCTATATTACTGAGCCTGCCAAGTAACGCAACTCTAGTGGCGAGGCCGCCTAAAATCTCACAATCAGCGAGAAATGGTCCTAGTAAAAATCATGGCCCGGAATTTTGTTCCATGAGCGGTGACAATTCGGCGGCCAACCGAAGGTACATGAATGGATTTTGTCCAGGACATACGAAACAACCTCGAAGCACCTATATCTCTCTCATGGAGTGGGTTTCCATTTTGTTTTTGACATCCAGTGAGTGAAATGACCTCAAGTCCGGCCGACGACGAGGAAGGAATGGCAGTGTGGCGTTCTGGAACAGGATTCAAGCGGTGCATCCGGCGTTCTCGGTAGGGGCTCGTTTTGCCGTAAATAACGGCACGTCTACGCGTTTTTGGTTAGACAAATGGCTTGCGGACAGTCCTCTTTGGCATGCCTTCCCGCAACTATATAACGTGGCCACGGACATCAACATGTTGGTGGGTCACGCCTTGCGCACCTCGCCACCGGCGATCCATTTCTTGCGGCCCTTCTCGACGCAAGAAGCGGCTAGTTGGGACTTGCTGCAGGCTAAGATTGTTGCCCGCCTCTCAGCTTGGGAGCTGATGAGGTCTCATGGGACTTGACAATGTCTCATAAGTTCTTGGTCAAGTCCTTGTATAACAAACTGTCCGAGGGAAGATCCTTAGACATAGCTAGGAGGCTATGGAAGGCTAGGCTTCTGCTCAAGATAAAGATTTTCCTTTAGCAAATGTTCAGAAACCGTCTCCCAACGGCTGATAATGTGGCCAAGCGCAACGGCCTCTCTGATGGATCCTGTGTAGTGCGTGAGCTTCACGAGGACGCGAACCATGAGTTATTTCAATGTGCGTTAGCTAAGTTCGTGTGGTGTGCCGTCAGGGACATGTTCCACCAGAACTGGAACCCTAGGTCGGGATCAGATCTATTGGCAGTTCTTCAAACCCAGCAGGGGGCTAACGCTAGGGTGCTATGGCGATGCGTGGGGGCGTTGTTGTGGTACGATCCGGAATAAGATGACGATAG
The DNA here is from genome assembly GCF_002162155.2 of Triticum dicoccoides. Classification (NCBI taxonomy): domain Eukaryota; kingdom Viridiplantae; phylum Streptophyta; class Magnoliopsida; order Poales; family Poaceae; genus Triticum; species Triticum dicoccoides. Next base: position 25,956,556 of record NC_041392.1, on the reverse strand, counting down.
AAAAAAAAATCCCTGCTCACCCGGCTGATGTAATTTTCAAATGCCATCTTTTTCTTCAGATATGGACACCGTTGGGGTAACAACGCGATGCTGAACTCATGAGGACCATGATGGAGAAGATCAGCAGCAGTATCTCATGGCTTCGGCACTCAGCTTTAGCTGGATCTTGACTCTTTTGGCATCGGTAGTGTTTTGGGGTGGCAAGGCGTGATGCTTCAGTAGGAATTTGGTCACCCATGTTGGGTCTCTGATATTTGAACTTGGTTATGTAATGATCGTGTGGCCTTGCGGTTTGGCCGAACTATATTGGTGTGTAAGTTACTCGAACCTTGTGTTGCTACCTAGTGGTTTTATTAATTTAAAACTGAACACGTCTAGCGTCTTCGTTTCAAATAAAAAAAGGAATGGCAGTGTGAAGACGCGTACCTGTCGGTGTGGCATGCTCTTGTTCGTCGCACCCAGCCGTCTGCTCGACGTTGCCGGCATAGCTCGCGGCTCATCAAATGGGAATCCGACACATGCACAAACACTTGAGAGTCGCCGACATATGAGAACCTGTGGCTACCACTGGGAACTGGCCGCGGGTGGTATGGATTCTCGGCCCATGGGCGCCAAGCGAACACAGAGCTGACCACCCCAACAAGCATGATGCATTTGCTCGGCTAGCAGCTGCGAAATGACTCGGACTCGCAGCCGTCTATCTGTGGGCAGAAGCAGTACGTGGTGGAGACAACACACGGCACCTGTGCACCTGCCCGGGCTGGCTGCGTACTCTAAATATTTGTCAAATCCACGTTCATCATTTATTCGAATACATGTTGAATATTTCTTGAATGCACAATGAACATTTTGTAAATACATGGCAAACTTCTCTAAAACACGTTGAACATTTTTCAAAAATGTGCGAATATTCTTACATGTTATGTATGTTTTTGTAATACATAGTGAAATTTTTTCAAACACACCTTATAAAATATGATATAATGCTGAATATTTTTCTAATACATGATGAATTTTTTTTAACATGTTCAACATACTTTTAGATACACAGTGAACAATTTTTAAATACACTATGATTTTTTTAATACACAACGATCATTTTTTGTGAACACAGGATGAACATTTAAAAAAAATTATGAACATTTTTTTGAAAGGTACGAACATTTTTGTAAGCAACATGAAGAATCTTTTCAGTATGTGAACATTTATTGAATATTACAGATGCCTTTTTAATGTCTGAATATTATTTATAAAATATTCTCAAGACTATAGGAACATGCAAAAGTAACATCGAAAACCAAGAAAAAAACCAAAACCAGACCAACGCTATGATGCAACGAACCAATCAAGACAACCAGTCAAGATGGTGAACTTGGGTCCAACACGTATTGCGGATCAGTGCAACGAACCAAAAAGAACAAAATTGCACTGATTTGTCCATCTATGGTTTGATAGACTTAGGGCTTAAATGTCTAACCGATCTTTCCATTTTAGACTACTATGTTTGTATTTTCACTTTATTATTTATTAATGAAGATTTGTGGTTCGAAAGTTTGGGGCTATTTTATATGTTGCGTGTTCAACCCGAGTTTGAGTTCTATATTAGAGACTTAGCTCAAGCTTGCTCAGGCTTCACAAAAGGTCTTGGCTCCACTATTGAGCGAATGGGCCACGAACAAGAGCCCGTGCACATGTGATGTGGCCATTGCCAGCTTGCCGGGGAGGGGTGGGGGCGGTGGCGTATGCAAGAATTCTAGTTTGGGTGTACATAGTTTAAAATTAGTATGAGCTTGTCTTTTGAAATAATAGTTGTACATCTGTAGACCCATGCGCTTAGCTTGTTGAGTCCATAGGGGGTCCTGCATTCTCTACACATGGGAAGCGAACGCAGACCCGAGTCAAGTAGAGCATGAATCAACCCGCACACAAGAAATGACTCGCCGCTACTTATCTGGATCGACAGAGAGATAAATACAGTGGGTGGGAGAGAGAGGGTTCAACCAACTTGTTAGCATCAACACTATTAGGAAAAGGCCTACTAATGGCGCACTGATTTTGCCTACTAATGGCGCATTATCAGTGCGCCATTAGTAGCACGCTACTAGTATATCTTACTAATGGCGCATCACAGGTGCGCCATTAGTATCTGGTATACTAATGGCGCACCAACTAGTGCGCCATTAGTATGTAACAGCATGCGCCACTAGTATATTCATACTAATGGCGCATTCTCTGTTGATGCGCCATTGGTATCCTTTGGCATACTAATGGCGTACCTGGTGGTGATGCGCCATTAGTATGAATATTTGGTTTTTTTCTTTTTATGATTTTTGCGCAGGTTACAAAATATATTATTAGACAAAATATAAAATATATTATTAGACAGAATATAGACAGCAACACACAGCAACATCAGATTCATCGAATACAATAGAAGATTAGTCTCCGAATACAATTCATCATATTAGTCTCTGAATTCAAATGACCGAACAAAGATAAAACATTACAAGTCTCAAGACCGCGAGTATCGAGTTTGTCGGAAGTAATACTAATCCTAACAAGTCCTACTAATCATCATCATACAACTTCTACTCGTTATTCATAACAAGTCATACGATCATCATCTTGATAGTCTTCGAACCAACCCTACTTAATTGTTCTTAGCACATGATCATCAGTATTAGGCAGGACCTAAATACCCTATTTAAGCTAAAATAGCATAAAACAATATAGACCCTGACTCTCCATTATGGAGAATGGAGAACATCCTGTCTTCAATTCTTGCGCTTCGCCTCCTTTTGCTTCCAAGAAGCTCCTTATGACTGTCCATACATTTTTTCCATCCTTTGATTTTCATGTCTCCACTTCTTTTAGAAACCTCGTATGGACAGTTGAGATTCATAGGACGACCTGGCTGTATGTTCAAAACATTAACACTACCTTTTAGATACATCATATGAGGCACACAATTCTCTGGGATTATCTGTTGAAAAACATAGTAATAACTTCATAGTTAGCAATGATGTACTAGTTTTAGAAGTATGCAAAAGATGCACGGATGTCGTAATAGTAAAAATCTTATCAGGGTATCTCCATGGTAGTTACCGTAGTTGAACACATGCACTAGTGGCACGTATTTACCATAATGTTGAGGAGTTTGATTGTAGATATTGTAATTCTCAATGTCAGTACAAAATCCGACCAAATGATTTTTCTCCTTGTAAGTTGTTAATTCGGAGCCATCGGTGTAGTGGGTTTTGTCTACCATCTCCCGCACATTCTTTGAACAATAAAAATAAGCTATCAATGGAAATAAGCTGTCAACTATTTTGAAATAAACAATATAAATTAGCTAATAACTATGTTTGAGAAACTCACGTAGTGGTAGAACTGGAGGCGTATCAACAAGGACCCAAATGTCTATATTGTCTTGGTTGATGTCAGGATTACCAAGATCCATGGTGATAAGCATACCCTCATCAAAACCATACATCTTGCAAAATGCTTCCCAATTTTTGCAACCAAAATGGGTTACGCTCTCAGAATTATATAGATTTACTTCAAAGTCCACATCGTGATGAGTCCTTGGGTGAATTTTCTTTGTTTCAGAAATTTCATGGTCTTCAAAATCCATCCTCTCCAAGACATAGCGTCTTGCATGGCATGGGATAAGCTATACTCGAATTGTAAAAGATGAAAATTACACGTTGAAATAGTTGAAGTCATGCTTAATTATGAAAATAACACTTGTCATCGTTGTGTACCGTTTCAACTTCGAAGGTCTCCTCGAGCTTAATGCTGAAGCGCCGATCATCGTCCAGGTGAGGCATGTCGCACAGACCTCGATCGTCGTGGCACCAGTCGCACTCCGCCGGGAGACTTTCGTCGTCCGATGATGATGACGACATATCCTGGGACAGCTCCCAGAATTGCTTGCCGCCCGAACCACCGGCCTCATCGTTGTGGGCCATGTTTTGCTCTAAATAGGAAAAAAGTTTGGTCAAAAAGTTGGTTATTGTCAAGAAACAAGATCATGGTCTCATCATTTAGGGTTTGTCGACACCGAGGCACCCTAAAAGCCTAAGCTTTCATCATTTAGGGTTTATCGATGCCGAGGCACCCTAAAAGCCTAAGCGTACATCATTTAGGTTCTCATCGACACCGAGGCATCCGGGGCAGCCAAGTTAAGTTTTCATCATTTAGGGTTTATCGATGCCGAGGCACCCTAGGTTGGGCCTAATCACTTGGCACTAATCACTTGGCTCTATTGCCACCTAGGTCGACGTCGAGGCACCCTAAAAGCCTAAGCTTTCATCATTTAGGTTTTTATCGACATCGAGGCACCCTAAAAGCCAAGATTTAATCATTTAGGGTTTGTCGACGCTAAGGCACCCTAAAAGCCTAAGCTTTCATCATTTAGGGCCGGGGTATATTAGTACTTAATCAAGTAGCAGATGGTCTAACTAAGGGTTTTGGAGTCAAGGAACATAATTTAGCTTGTAACAAAAGATGGGAATGCTATCTATCTATCACCAATCTTGACTGGGAGTGTTGGGCTGAGCATAACATGGTGATAATGAAGCATTAGTAGATTGCATCTTACATGTCCAACTCTACTTTCTCGTGGCTTTTTGTCCCACTGATTGGATATATATTGCATGTACACAGAATATCTCAGATAGAGGAATATAGCTAGTTTCCAATAATTGCCAAGGAACAATTTTGGAAATCTACAGATTAAGTACTAAGATACCCCGGCCCATGCATTAGTCGCAAGTACCCCATATTCCCTATTTTTAGCAAAGTCATGCTAAAATTTACGGAAAATTTCAGCATGACCTTTGCTGAAAATAGGACATATGGAGTACCCGAATTTGCCGGAACGGAAGTTAATTGACATTCCGGCAAACTCAAGGGCCTCTCGGGGTACCTGCAAAATCATTGAGCAGGAAGCCCCCAACAGCACCCGAAGTATATGTAACAAAAAACAGGTGACAAAACTTGCACACCCCTCTCCGCTTAACGAGGCATGGACACAGTGCCAGGACAGCAACCAAACACTGTCCAGGCATAGTTTAGGGAGGCTCCAAGCCAGACACGATTCAGTGTGGACACTATCCAAACAGACCCTAAATGACTGGGGATACTTGTAAAAACTTAGTTTAGCTCCTTTCACACATAGATAAGCAGTTGGGAAAAAGACACAATTTCCTGTAAGAACTTGAAAAAGAAACTACGCCATATGTACTTCAAGACTTCAAGTATATAGCCATAAAAAATAGTTCATGCATGTATGAGCCATGGATCGTGCTGTTTGCGAAAAGAGTAAACCCATAGGGGGCAACTTACCTGTTATTTCAGGCTAATTGTATTAAAATTTCAAGCAACTACAATGAGACATGTAAAAAAGGTGCTATCTCTCTCTTGTGCTATCTCTCTCTTGCAAAAAAGTGCAGTTCCTTTAAAGTTTCAAATTTGCACTTGCATTGCATTTAAACATGCCCATTAGTTGTGGGTGAACCATTTAGAACAATCAGCCATGGCAATGTCACATTTCAGCACCAAAGTGGCTTGCACTTCTTTTTAGTTGAACTTTTTTTAATAGACAAACAACCAAATGCTCAGAACTACTACAACTACCACTAGATCATTTTCCTCTAGAACAGAACCAAACATTTTTAATATAAAAATACGCAGTTCAAAGATTTTGGCACAAGAAGTCCAGTTCATGTCATACCAACGGTGCTTGAAGATCGAAGTTGTAGTTGTGAGCACTTGCAGATTCTTCAGCAGTTAAGCCACGGTAAAATGAATCCTACAAAACTAAAGGCCATACTGAAAATCAAGCATGATTCTACTGCAGGATCCCTAGCAGGCTCGTAACGCAAATCATTTCCAATCGCAGAAGAGGAGTACTGGGGGAAGGATGCGCGTACACTTGAGGGAGGCGGTGTACTGGGGGAAGCAGGAGGAGTCGGCGATCAGGGCCGCGCTGGGGTAGGGCCGGAGTTGAGGTGGAGCAGAGACCGGAGTTGAGGTGGAGCTCGAACGAATCCTCCAAGACGGTGTAGCAGAGCTTGGCGCAGCTCCTAGGCACGACGACGGAGCACGGGGTGGTCGGTGGCCGCGGTGACGCGCGGTGGCCGCGCTAGGGGAGGCGGGGGCCGCGGAGGGTTCGGCCGGCTGGGCACGCCGCGGCGGAGGGCCGGCAGCGGCGGCAGGGGCAGCGCAAGACCACAGTGGCGGCGGCGTCGCCGACGACGTGCAGGCGCGGCGGATGGAGGGGGCGGAGCAAGGGGGTGGCGGCGTAGGGTTGGGGTCGAGTGCGGGATCTGGCGAGGGAGGGAGGGAGGCCACAGTGCGAGGGGAATAGGTGGAGTGGGGGAGGGTTAGCAATGGCGCACCTCCCCCTAGTGCACCATAAGTACGACGATTCTAATGGCGCACCTCCCCCTGGTGCGCCATTAGAATTTTGTTTCAATTACTAGTTTAAATCATGACAGTAATATTTTTTTATAAAAACAGTAATATTTTTTTAAAAAATATCATCAAATTTTTTATTTGAAAATATTTATGAATATGAAAAAATATCATCAAATTTATTATTTGAAAATATCATCAAAATTTTTATTTGAAAATATAATCAAATTTGTTTTTTTTTGCAATTTTAGTTGCATTCATTTGTGACGATGGAGCGGGCCGGGGAGGGTGCTGGGGAGAGGGTGCGGTGGGTCGTCGGCGACGGT
>NC_041392.1:25905428-25949547 GCF_002162155.2 Triticum dicoccoides | reverse complement strand
TGGAGCGGGGGAGATGGTGCGGGGGGTGCTCGGCGGCGAGGGGGACCGGATCTGGCGAGGTGGGATAGCGAACGAGATGGAGGGGGATCGAGATCGAGTGTCCATGAAATTTAAAAAAGTAAAAAATATAAATATATATACTAATGGCGCACCGGGTAATAGTGCGCCATTAGTAGTTTTGCAAAAAAAGAATAAGAAATTTTTTTACAGTAATGGCGCACTCTCTGCCCGGTGCGCCATTACTAGTTAGAACTAGTAATGGCGCATTGTCGACCTGATGCGCCATTAGTATATATGGAAAAATGGAAAAAAAATTAATACTAGTGGCGCACCCTGTTTCCGGTGCGGCATTAATGTTTTCCACACTAATGACACATCACCAACAGGTGCGCCATTAGTATATAGTAGTGGCGCACTGCTTCCCTGGTGCGGCATTAGTATCAATCCTATCTATAGCCCTTTTTCTAGTAGTGCGAATCGATTTGATAATCTTTGCTTTGCAACAATGCCTCACCTTTTTTCATGCGATCCATGGTACTGTCATGAGGAGGCATCGTTGCTATAGTTTCAACCCTTTGTAGCCTTGTGTTGCCGCTTCATCTAGGCATGCATGGTTGAGACCGACACGTGCATGGGTGGCTAATGATGTGTGCAGCCTACATGTACGTGCTACATGTCGTTCGTTTGTCCACAAAAGTTTGGGTGGGGGAATCTTTCTCCTCGCCTCCCGAACCCGGCTCTCGATTTAGCCCTCGGAATTATCATCGTAAAATTTCATTAGCTTGGGTGATTGCTTGATACCACTGTCTGTTTCGCTGGAAGGTAGTTTGCGGTGCACTCAGTTGGTCCATGTTTTTTTGTTCTAACATCGAGGTCAGCAAGGACTAGCATGTTGAAATTTCATTTTCTGAAATTGAAAGTATATACTGGAGAAACATCCACCCCTCATTCGCTTTAAAGTCCATGCCTCTTGGACTTACATGCATGTGGTGTCCCATGTATTTACTTTGCCTCTCATATGTATAACAAAATTAGGTCGCATTAGAGGGCCCCACCACCTTTTTGCAAAAATCCTCCACTAATACCCACACTCCTGAATTTCACCGCACCTCAACCCCCACCCATTATTTCCAATCAAAAATTTCATGTTAGCATATAAATTGAATTATATAGGTTGTGTTTGTAGGTGTAGCACAACACCCTTTTAGCAGAGAAAAGGACAGAACGTGAATGCATGATTGTTCTTCCACCCATATAAATTACTTGCATTCTTTTTCTTAGTATGTTTCCAATGTTTCATATCTTATGAACAAGTATTCTTTTTTAATCTTTTTATATTTTTGAAATCCTGAGGACAAGGCCTTTCAAACATGGCTAATATTGGATATATTTGAAACTTTTTTTTGCAGTTCTACTTTCGATATATTCTAGATTATGTGTCAATATCACATACCACAAATTCCAATATCACAAATGATAAAATGAAAAAAAGACGACATCAATGTCACAAATTCTTGTATCACATATAAAAAATTTCAATATGACAAGTGATAGGTTGATTATCACAAATTCAACTTAATAGCCACCATATCACAAATTTCAACATCACAATTCACACATTACAATTTTCAGTATCACAAATTACAACTTCAATACTGTAGATCACAATTTTCAATATCTTAAGCCATAGTTTCAGTATAAAAAATTTGAACTCAACACCACATACAAGAATTTTCAAGATAACAAATCATTATCGGAGCTCCAAAATTAATATCAGAATCCACAGTTATCACAAATAGCAATTTCTATAATACATATGACAATTTCTCAATATCAATCAATAACACAAATCACATTACAGTAGCAAAATAACAATGTCACATTTTCAATATTAGTATCAAAAATTGACATCAATATCAACGTCATCACGTTATCATTATGACAATATCACTGTCACATTATCAATAACAATATCACAAATTAATATCAATGTATCATTTTCAATATGAATGTCACAAATTGATATAATTCTCCTCATATTGTTGCAAGGAACATCGTGGCTGACATGCTCCTATGGCGATGACGTTGCTTCCGTCTTTGCGTAAATTCGTCCTCGAGGATTGGGTTTCGAGCTTATCGACATGGCTCTAATTTTTTTTTCTGTTGCACAACTCTACCCACTCTTAAAGATTCCCATGTATGTGATAACTTATTAGCTTAATGAAAAACTTAGGTAGGCTTAATGCCCCTAGGGCTTTAAAAATATAGTAAAACAAAAGGTGTATTTGGCATAATGAAAGAAATGAAACAAATGCCAAAAAAAGTAGTATGAAAAAATTGTGACATAGTATTACCACGATAGAAAGAAACAAAAATAACAAGATTATAGAAGCAAAAACTAAACTATAATTGTAGTGTAATACTCGTATACATATATTGTACACTAACTTGCACTTCCGTGACAGGTGTGAGAGCAAGTAAAATGTGATGTAGTTTGTTAGAGTTGAGATTAGAAAGAAAGTATGAGTGGTTTGGAAATTAGCAAACCCGCCAAACTATTCGACCTAAGAAAACAAAAGGACGCGCAGATCTCATGCATGGAGCATGGCTCCACCCTACCCCAACAAGAATAATTCATGTGCTCAAACTCTTATTTTCCTACAATTTCACCTCCAATATATTCCAGATTCTATCTCAATATCACATACCACAAATTTCAATATCACAAATGATACAAAGTAAGACTTTCTCGCTATCAATGTCACAAATTAAAGTATCAAAAATCACAAATTTGAACTTCAATACCACATATCAAAATTTTCAATGTCAGAATTCCAAAGTTTCAGTTTCACAATCCACGGTTATAAAAAATAGCAATTTCAATACCACATATCGCAATTTCTCAATATGAATAACAAAAATCACAATTGTAGTAGCAAAATATCAATGTCACAGTTCAACTATCGATATCAAAAATTGATATCAATATAAAAATGTCATTATCATTATGAATATCAATGTTACATTATCAATACCAATATCACTGATTGATAGCACCCTCATGACAATGATGTGGGGGCATCTGGAAGACGTGCAACAACAAGATCGTCTTCCTCTAGTCCTCATCATGATGTTGTAAGGAATGTCGTGGCGGGCATACTCCTATGGCGATGGCGCTGCTCCCGCTCTTTACGTAAATTGATCCTCAAGGTATGGGTTTAGAGCTTCTTGACATCTTTTTAAATTTTTGTTTTGCTATCACACCGCTCTACCCTACTCACCACCCACTATAAAAAATTCCCATGTATGTGACAACTTATTAGCTTAATAAAAATCCTATTGGTGGGCTTAAGCCCCTCATAGGGCTCTTAAAGGACAAAAAAGAAAAATAAACTACATTTCACAAAATGAAAGAATTGTTGAAACAAAAAAATAGTTGACAAAATTCATGGAATAGTATTACCATGATAAAAAAGAAACAAAACCAACTAGATGATGAAATAAAAAACTAACAAAAGTGATAATCTAATACTTGCATACATATATAGTACATTAAAGTTGCACTTGCGTGACAGGTGCGAGAGCAAGGAAAACATGATGTAACTTGTAGAGTTGAGATTAGCACGAAAGAATGAGTGGTTGGGAAATTAGTAAACCCGCCAAACTATTCGACATAAGGAAACAAAAGGACACACGGATCTCATGCCTGGATCATGGTACCATCCTCCCACAATAACAATAATTCATGAGGCCAAACTAATATTTTTTCTACAATTTCACTTCCACTATATTCTAGATTCTGTCGCAATATCACATACCACAAATTCGGTATCACGGATGGTACAGACAGAGAATTTTTCGATATCAATGTCACAAATTCCAGTATCTGATATCACAAATTTCATATGACAAGTGATAGTTTCAATATAAAAAATCAACTTCAATGCCACCATAGCACAAATTTCAACATCACAATTCACACATTATAATTTTAATTATGACAAACTACAACTTTAGTACCATATGGTACAATTTTCAATATCTTAAGTGAAAGATTCCGTATCACAAAATTTGAAATTTAATACCACATATAAAAATCAATGTCACAAATCAATATTGAAGCTCCAAAATTTCAATTCAGAATCCACAGTTATCACAAATAGCAATTTCAATACCACATATAAAAATTTCTAAATATCAATAGCACAAATCACAAATATGGTAGAAAATATCAATGTTGCATTATTAATACCACTATCACAGATTGATAGCACCCTCATGACAATGATGTGGGGCATCTGGAAGACCTGTAACAATGAGGTCTTCTGCAGCGAGCGGCTTCTTCTAGTGCTCCTCATGATGTTGCAAAGAACATCGTGGCGGGCACGGTCCTATGGCTATGGCGCTGCTCCCGCTCTTTACGTAAATTGATCCCGAGGTCTAGGTTTAGACCTTCTTGGCATTCCTCTAAACTTTTATTTTGTTGTCAAACCGCTCCACCCATTCACCACCCACTGTAAAAGATTCCCATGTATGTGAAAACTTATTATCTTAAGAAAATATTATTGGTGGGCTTAAGTCCCCCCATAGGGCTCTTAAAAAGAAAAAAAAAGAAAAAAAGAAACCACATTTCGCAAAATGAAAGAAATGAAACAAATGCTGAAACAAAAAAATGCAGTAGATAAAATTCGTGAAATTATTACCACAATAAAAATAAACAAAAACGACTAGATGATAGAATGGAAAGCTAAACAAAATGGTAATATAATACTTGTGTACATATATGGTGAACTAAACTTGCATTTGTGTGACAGGTGCGAGAGCAAACAAAACGTGACGCAACTTGTTAGAGTTGAGATTAGCATAAAAGAATGAGTGGCCTGGAAATTAGCAAATCTGCCAAACTATTTGACCTAAGGACACATGGATCTCATGCATGGAGCATGGCCCCGTCCTCCCACGACAACAATAATTCATGAGGCCAAACTAATTTTTTCTACAATTTCATTTCCAATATATATTCTTGATTCTATCTCAATATCACATACCACAAATTCAATATCACAAATGATATAGATGGATACTTTTTTGATATCAATGTCAAAAATTCCAGTATCAAATATCACATATTTCAATATGACAAGCGCCAGTTTCAATAAAAAAATCAACTTCAATATCACAAATTTCAACATCACAATTGACACATTAAAATTTTAATTATCACAAATTACCACTTCAGTACCATAGGTTACAATTTTCAATATCTTAAATGATAGTTTCAGTATCGCGCATTTGAACTTTAATACCACATATAAAAAATTTCAATGTTGCAAATCAATATTGAAGCTCCAAAATTTCAATTTCACAATCCACGGTTATCACAAATAGCAATTTTAGTACCACATATCACAATTTGTCAATATCAAAAGAACAAATCACAAATGTACTAGCAAAATATCAATGTCACATTCCCAATATCAGTATAAAATTGATGTCAAAATCAGTGTCACATTATCATTATGAATATCAATGTCACATTATCAATGCCACTATTACAGATTGATAGCGCCCTCATGACAGTGATGTGGGGCATCAAGAGGAGACGCGCAACAACAAGGCTTCTGTACCGAGCATCTTCTTCTAGTCCTCCTCATGATGTTGCAAGGAACATCGTGGCGGAGACGCTCCTATGGAGATGGCGCTGCTCCCGCTCTTTGCGTAAATTGGTCCTCAAGGTCTGGGTTTAGACCGTCTTGGCATTGCTCTAAATGTTTATTTTGTTTCGCACCGCTCCACCCATTCACCACCCACTGTAAAACATGCCCATATATGTGACAACTTATTAGCTTAATGAAAATCATTTTGGTGGGCTTAAGTACTCCCATAGGGCTCTTAAAAAGATACACAAGTAAAAAAACATTTTACAAAATGAAAGAAATAAACAAGTGCTGAAACAGAAAAACTTAGTAGACAAATTTTTTGAAATAGTATTACCACGATAAAAAGGAAACAAGAACGAGTAGATGATAGAATAAAAAACTAAATAAAATGGTAATCTATTACTTGCATACATATATAGTACACTAAACTTGCACCTGCATGACAGGTGCGAGAGCAAGCAAAATAAGAATCACCACAACATCTTGATGGGCGCAGCAGCTGCACCGCGCCATAGATGACGTCTTCACAACATCAATCATCAGACATCTTGCCGCATGCAACACCTTCATCTTCCTGCTAACTATGCCTTCCCCATCGAGACCATCTTAACATTTTGCCGTGCATTACACCATTGCAGAACCATTCACCGCACATTGCCGTGGACGACGCCTTCACAATCCTGACCATAACTTTGTCTTTCCACAACATCACATTGCAACATTTGTTGGCTTCACACGAACTATCTGTAACACCGCAGTCACCATCGCACTAGCTCTCCTTGAGATGAAGACATCACACCATCACCGTCTCCTATTAATGGCATCGTATCGTCGTCCTTTTGTGGCAGCTTTGCACTGCCATCTCCACCTAGCGGCATCGTGCTACCTCTTGAGCACTGTGTTGGATTTCCCCGAAGAGGAGAGGATGATGCAGCAAAGTAGCGTAAGTATTTCCCTCAGTTTTTGAGAACCAAGGTATCAATCCAGTAGGAGGCTATGCACGAGTCCCTCGTACCTACACAAAAACAATAGCTCAATGCAACCAATGCGCTTAGGGGTTGTCAATCCCTTCACGGTCACTTACGAAAGTGAGATCTGATAGAGATGATAAATAATATTTTTGGTATTATTATGATAAAGATGCAAAGTAAAAAGTAAAATCAAAGCAATAATAAAGTGATGGAGATTGATATGATGAGAAAGAGACCCGGGGGCCATAGGTTTCACTAGTGGCTTCTCTCAAGAGCATAAGTATTCTACGGTGGGTGAACAAATTACTGTTGAGCAATTGACAGAATTGAGCATAGTTGTGAGAATATCTAGGTATGATCATGTATATAGGCATCAGGTCCGAGACAAGTAGACCGACTCCTGCCTGCATCTACTACTATTACTCCACTCATCAACCGCTATCCAGCATGCATCTAGAGTATTAAGTTAAAAATAGAGTAAAGCCTTAAGCAAGATGACATGATGTAGAGGGATAGTTTCATGCAATATGATAAAAAAAACCATCTTGTTATCCTCGATGGCAACAATACAATACGTGGCTTGCTGCCCCTTCTGTCACTGGGAAAGGACACCGCAAGATCGAACCCAAAGCTAAGCACTTCTCCCATGGCAAGAACAACCAATCTAGTAGGGCAAACCAAGCTGATAATTCGAAGAGACTTGCAAAGATAACCAATCATACATAAAAGAATTCAGAGAAGATTCAAATATTATTCATAGATAGACTTGATCATAAACCCACAATTCATCGGTCTCAACAATCACACCGCAAAAAGAAGATTACATCGAATAGATCTCCACGAGAGAGGGGGAGAACATTGTATTGAGATCCAAAAAGAGAGAAGAAGCCATCTAGCTACTAACTATGGACCCGTAGGTCTGAAGTAAACTACTCCCACTTCATCGGAGGGGCTTGGATGATGATGTAGAAGCCCTCCGTGATCGATGGCCCCTCCGGCGGAGCTCCTGAACAGGCCCCAAGATGGGATCTCGTGGATACAGAAAGCGGCGGTGGAAATTGGTATTTTGGCTCCGTTTCTGATTGTTTGGGGGTATGTGGATATATATAGGAGGAAGAAGTACGTCGGTGGAGCAACAGGGGGCCCACGAGGGTGGGGGCGCCTGGTAGGGTAGGGCGCGCCCCCTACCTCGTGGCCTCCTGTTACGTGCCTTGACGTAGGGTCCACGTCTCCTGAGTTGTATTCGGTGAGAAAATCACGTTCCCGAAGGTTTCATTCTGTTTGGACTCCGTTTGATATTCCTTTTCTTCGAAACCCTAAAACAGGCAAAAAACAGCAATTCTGGGCTGGGCCTCCGGTTAGTAGGTTAGTCCCAAAAATAATATAAAAGTGGGTAATAAAGCCCAATAATGTCCAAAACAGTAGATAATATAGCATGGAGCAATCAAAAATTATAGATACGTTGGAGACGTATCAAGCATCCCCAGGCCTAATTCTTGCTCGTCCTCGAGTAGGTAAATGATAAAAACTTAATTTTTGATGCGGAGTGCTACTTGGCATAATTTCAATGTAAATCTTCTTAATTGTGGTATGAATATTCAGATTCAAAAGATTCAAGACAAAAGTTCATGTTGACATAAAAATAATAATACTTCAAGCATACTAACAAAGCAATTATGTCTTCTCAAAATAACATGGCCAAAGAAAGCTATCCCTACAAAATCATATAGTCTGGCTATGCTCTATCTTCACCACACAAAGTACTTAAATCATGCACAACCCCGATGACAAGCCAAGCAATTGTTTCATACTTTTGACATTTTCAAAACTTTTTCGATCTTCACGCAATACATGAGCGTGAGCCATGGATATAGCACTATGTGTGGAATAGAATGGTGGTTGTGGAGAAGACAAAAGAGGGGAAGATAGTCTCACATCAACTAGGCATATCAACGAGCTATGTAGATGCCCATCAATAGATATCAATGTGAGTGAGTAGGGATTGCCATGCAACGGATGCACTAGAGCTATAAGTATATGAAAGCTCAACAAAAGAAACTAAGTGGGTGTGCATCCAACTTTCTTGCTCACGAAGACCTAGGGCATTTTGAGGAAGCCCATCATTGGAATATACAAGCCAAGTTCTATAATGAAAAATTCCCACTAGTATATGAAAGTGACAAAATGAGAGACTCTCTATCATGAAGATCATGGTGCTACTTTGAAGCACAAGTGTGGTAAAAGGATAGTAGCATTGTCCCTTCTCTCTTTTTCTCTCATTTTTTTTGTTTTTTTGTTTGGGCCTTCTCTTTTTTTATGGCCTCTTTTTTTTCGCCCGGAGTCTCATCCCGACTTGTGGGGGAATCATAGTCTCCATCATCCTTTCCTCACTTGGGACAATGCTCTAAAAATGATGATCATCACACTTTTTTTCTTACAACTCAACAATTACAACTCAATACTTAGAACAAAATATGACTCTATATGAATGCCTCCGGCGGTGTACCGGGATATGCAATGAATCAAGAGTGACATGTATGAAAGAATTATGAACGGTGGCTTTGCCACAAATACGATGTCAACTACATGATCATGCTAGCAATATGACAATGATGGAGCGTGTCATAATGAATGGAACGGTGGAAAGTTGCATGGCAATATATCTCGGAATGTCTATGGAAATGCCATGATAGGTAGGTATGGTGGCTGCTTTGAGGAAGGTATTTGGTCGGTGTATCATACCGGCGAAAAGTGCGCGGTATTAGAGAGGCTAGCAATGGTGAAAGGAAGGAAAATGCGTATAATCCATGGACTCAACATTAGTCATAAAGAACTCATATAGTTATTGCAAAAATCTAGAAGTTATCAAAGCAAAGTATTACGCGCATGATCCTAGGGGGATAGATTGGTAGGAAAAGACCATCGCTCGTCCCCGACCGCCACTCATAAGAAAGACAATCAATAAATAAATCATGCTCCGACTTCATCACATAACGGTTCACCATACGTGCATGCTACGGGAATCACAAACTTTAACACAAGCATTTCTCAAATTCACAACTACTCAACTAGCATGACTCTAATATCACCATCCTCATATCTCAAAACAATTATCAAGCATCAATTTTTTCTTAGTATTCAACGCACTCAAAAGAAAGTTTTACAAATCTTGAATACCAAGCATATGATTATTAAGCAAATTACCATGCTATTAAGGCTCTCAAAATATCTAAGTGAAGCATGAGAGATTAATAGTTTCTATAAAACAAATCCACCACCGTGCTCTAAAAGATATAAGTGAAGCACTAGAGCAAAATTATATAACTCAAAAGATATAAGTGAAGCACATAGAGTATTCTATCAAATTCCAAATTATGTATGGCTATATCAAAAGGTGTGAACAGCAAGGATGATTGTGGTAGACTAACAAGCAAATACTCAAATTATAAAAGACGCTCCAAGCAAAACACATATCATGTGGTGAATAAAAATATAGCTCCAAGTAAAGTTACCGATAGAAGTAGACGAAAGAGGGGATGCCTTCCGGGGCATCCCCAAGCTTTGGCTTTTAGGTGTCCTTAGATTATATTGGGGCTGCCATGGGCATCCCCAAGCTTAGGCTCTTGCCACTCCTTGTTCCATAATCCATCAAATCTTTACCCAAAACTTGGAAAACTTCACCACAAAACTCAAAGTAGAAAATCTCGTGAGCTCCGTTAGCGAAAGGAAACAAAAGACCACTTCAAGGTACTGTAATGAACTCATTATTTATTTATATTGGTGTTAAACCTACTGTATTCCAACTTCTCTATGGATTATAAACTATTTTACTAGCCATAGATTCATCAAAATAAGCAAACAACACACGAAAAACAGAATCTGTCAAAAACAGAATAGTCTGTAGTAATCTGTAGCTAGCGCAAGATCTGGAACCCCAAAAATTCTAAAATAAATTTCTGGACGTGAGTAATTTATCTATGAATCATCTTCAAAAATAATTAACTAAATATAACTCTCCAAATAAAAATGACAGCAGTTCTCGTGAGCGCTAAAGTTTCTGTTTTTTACAGCAAGTTCAACAAGACTTTCCCCAAGTCTTCCCAACGGTTCTACTTGGCACAAACACTAATTAAACACAAAAAACACAATCAAAACAGAGGCTAAATAAATTATTTATTACTAAACAGGAGCAAAAATCAAGGAATAAAAATAAAATTGGGTTGCCTCCCAACAAGCGCTATCGTTTAACGCCCCTAGCTAGGCATAACAAGCAAGAATAGATATAGTATTGCCATCTTTGGTAGGCAATCCATAAGTGGCTCTCATGATAGATTCATATGGTAATTTTATTTTATTTCTAGGGAAGTGTTCCATGCCCTTTTTTAATGGAAATTGGAATATAATATTCCCTTCCTTCATATCAATAATTGCACCAACCGTTCTAAGGAAAGGTCTACCGAGAATAATAGGGCAAGAAGGATTGCAATCTATATCAAGAACGATAAAATCTACGGGCACATAATTCCTATTTGCAACAATAAGAACATCATTAATTCTTCCCATAGGTTTCTTAATAGTGGAATCCGCAAGATGCAAGTTTAGAGAGCAATCATCAAAATTACGAAAATCTAGCAAATCACACAAAGTTTTGGGAATAGTAGAGACACTAGCACCCAAATCACACAAAGCATAAAACTCATGATCTTTAGTTTTAATTTTAATAGTTGGTTCCCACTCATCATAAAGTTTTCTAGGAATAGAAACTTCCAATTCAAGCTTTTCTTCATAAGATTGCATTAAGGCATCAACGATATGTTTAATTTTGACTATAAGCGTGAGTTGATTTTAGCACAGATTGCAACAAGGAAATACAATCAATCAAAGAGCAATTTTCATAGTTAAATTTCTTGAAATCCATAAGAGTGGGTTTAGCCACATCTAGGGTTTTAATTTCTTCAATCCCACTTTTATCAAATTTAGCATCAAGATCAAAAGATTCAGAATTATTGGAGCGCCTTCTAGGTAGAGGTGGATCATATTCACTCCCATCATTATCAAGATTCATATTGCAAAACAAAGATTTAATAGGGGACACATCAATAACTTTTAGATCTTCATCTTGATTTTCATAGGAATCCGGTTTAGCGGCCATCTTATTGACTAAGGTAGCTTGCATATCCGAAATTTCAGCAGTTAATTTTTCAAGACGAGCAATTTGGGATCTGATACCATCAAATTCTTTAGACATATCATCGAGCTCTTTATTCATATAACTCATAAAACCTTTTTGTTCCTTAAGCTCATTTCTAAAGAAAATTATTATGCTCAAATTGCAAAACTATAAACTTCCTGACGTTGTTTTCGATCTCCTCTAACCTTTTAAGGTGAAGATCACCGAATCTAGGAAGAGCCATCGCGACAAACAAGCAAACTAACACACAAGCAAACAAAAAGGCAAGCGGGCAAAAAGAGGAAAATAGGGAGGGAGGATAGAGAGAGAGAGGGCGAATAAAACAGCAAGGGTGAATTGGGGGGAGAGGAAAATGAGAGGCAAATGGCAAATAGTGTAATGCGGGAGATAGGGATTTTGATGGGTACTTGGTATGTTGACTTTTGCGCAGACTCCCCGGCAACGACGCCAGAAATTCTTCTTGCTACCTCTTGAGCACTGCGTTGGATTTCCCCGAAGAGGAGAGGATGATGCAGCAAAGTAGCGTAAGTATTTCCCTCAGTTTTTGTGAATCAAGGTATCAATCCAGTAGGAGGCTACGCACGAGTCCCTCGTACCTACACAAAAACAATAGCTCAACGCAACCAACGCGCTTAGGGGTTGTCAATCCCTTCATGGTCACTTACGAAAGTGAGATCTGATAGAGATGATTTTGGTATTTTTATGATAAAGTTGCAAAGTAAAAAGTAAAAGCAAAGCAATAATAAAGTGATGGAGATTGATATGATGAGAAAGAGACCCGGGGGCCATAGGTTTCACTAGTGGCTTCTCTCAAGAGCATAAGTATTCTACGGTGGGTGAACAAATTACTGTTGAGCAATTGACAGAATTGAGCATAGTTATGAGAATATCTAGGTATGATCATGTATATAGGCATCATGTCCGAGACAAGTAGACCGACTCCTGCCTGCATCTACTACTATTACTCCACTCATCGACCGCTATCTAGCATGCATCTAGAGTATTAAGTTAAAAACAGAGTAACGCCTTAAGCAAGATGACATGATGTAGAGGGATAGTTTCATGCAATATGATAAAAAACCCATGTTGTTATCCTCGATGGCAACAATACAATACGTGGGTTGCTGCCCCTTCTGTTACTGGGAAAGGACATCGCAAGATCGAACCCAAAGCTAAGCACTCCTCCCATGGCAAGAACAACCAATCTAGTAGGCCAAACCAAACTGATAACTCGAAGAGACTTGCAAAGATAACCAATCATACATAAAAGAATTCAGAGAAGATTCAAATATTATTCATAGATAGACTTGATCATAAACCCACAATTCATCGGTCTCAACAAACACACCGCAAAAAGAAGATTACATCAAATAGATCTCCACGAGAGAGGGGGAGAACATTGTATTGAGATCCAAAAAGAGAGAAGAAGCCATCTAGCTACTAACTATGGACCCGTAGGTCTGAAGTAAACTACTCACACTTCATCAGAGGGGCTTGGATGATGATGTAGAAGCCCTCCGTGATTGATGCCCCCTCCGGTGGAGCTCCGGAACAGGCCCCAAGATGGGATCTCGTGGATACAGAAAGTTGCGGCGATGGAATTAGGTTTTTGGCTCCGTTTCTGATCGTTTGGGGGTACGTGGATATATATAGGAGGAAGAAGTACGTCGGTGGAGCAACAGGGGGCCCACGAGGGTGGGGTGCGCGCCAGGTAGGGTAGGGCGCGCCCCCTACCTCATGGCCTCCTGTTACGTGCCTTGACCTAGGGTCCAAGTCTCCTGAGTTGTATCCGGTGAGAAAATCACGTTCCCGAAGGTTTCATTCTGTTTGGACTCCATTTGATATTCCTTTTCTTCGAAACCCTAAAACAGGCAAAAAACAACAATTCTGGGATGGGCCTCCGGTTAGTAGGTTAGTCCCAAAAATAATATAAAAGTGGATAATAAAGCCCAATAATGTCCAAAACAGTAGATAATATAGCATGGAGCAATCAAAAATTATAGATATGTTGGAGACGTATCACATCGCACCACAACCAACCGACTGTTAATGGCACTGCATCGATGCCAGCCTCCTTGTGCCGTCTGCAGCCATCTTCAATGGACTATGCCGCGCAACCACCACGGATCTTAAAATTCTAATGCCAATGTTGGAGCTGCTGCTCAGCTCCTCTTCTCACTACAAGAAACATGTCAATTTGCGACCATCAATATTGGTCACTAAATGGTCATTGTTTCCCATTTGTGACCTATTTGTGAACAGTTGATCAAAAGTTGGCCATCTTTAATGAAACGTAACGACCTTTGTTCTGAAATGGTCGTAGAAGGTAACAACCAAAATGAAAGGCCATTGGTTCTACGACCAATTGTTTTAGTCACTCGCAATCTGCCCACACCACGTCGGATCTGACGTGGCAAGCTGACAAGGCAAAAATTGTGACCAAATCAAAAAGGTCGTTGATTAGAATCAGCCCAGTCGAGTTCGACGCTTTACTTGGGCCAAGCCCATTAATGTAGCCCATTTAATATTACTAGTCGTGAACCCGTGCATTCGCCCAGGCTAGTTGCAAAATATTATCTTAGAACTCCATACCATAGTAGAACATAGCAATGTGTCACGCAGTGCCGCATTGACCCAACATACCATCGGAACCTAAAGTATTTAACACATTGGGACTAATTCATAAGGGAATGTATTTAAGTTCTATGAAAAATTTATGGGTAAAAGTAAATTGGTGCAAAAACTATATATCTTAAGATAGCATGCTAACATGTCTTTATATTGTTTCTGTTTCTGTTATATGGACAAAAGGAATTAGAAATCACAAAATCATTTAATACATGACTGGTCACCTTAAGCATATTGATTTTCCTCTATTGTGAAGCATCGGAATCAATTAATACATTGGTTTGTCTATTATGTATATATGTTTTTGAACTTTCATGCACACTAACTATCTCAGAATGTTCACACATTTGTTGGCGTTAGTCTGTTATATGAAATTCTCCTTTCAGATCATAGGAATTGATATTTTGCATATGCATGTGTTTAGTCAAACTTATAAATGTTTCACTATTATTTTTATTATTTAGAGTAGAAACGTAAAATCATATGTATAGATTTTGTCTCAAAAAATATCTCTAGAATGTTGGAACCTTTTTATATACATATTATGATTTAAATTAGTTATATGTAGGAGTATTATATATTAAAATTTCTTATGTATTATATAATATTTATTCCCTTAATCATAAATTTGTTATAATATTTGTCCAAAACATCCTTATTTGTTATAATATTTTTCCAAAACATGCTTATTTGTTATAATATTTATAAACTCATTCTATAGAAAAAGAGCAAACATGCACTATCATGCTTGGCACTTGACATCCATCAGTTAATAGAGAGGAAAATAAGTTGATAAAGAATGCATCTTACTCGAGTGAGTGAATCAGTGTCAATTAAGTGATGCTACAAAATGTATTTTTTAATAAGAAAATACCCAACTTAGAAAATTGCAAAAAAGAGAACATCACAACATATAGAGTTTCTTTCAGACATCATGGCAAAACCTATAATAAAGCAGATTGCATTAGATTCACTTGCAACACATTAAAATATGTATATGTATAAACTTAATTTTTATTGTAGTTAGTATAGTAATCCATCATTGATACTCTTAGATGACATTTTATTATTCCATGACGACGTGCATATTACATTGCGTTATTTTTGTTTTTTTGGAACAACAGATGGTATAGAGTGTCACTATCTTACTAAGCAATTTGCACCAGCTAGATGCCAGTGATCAATTGCGCTTCTAATCGCCACCATAATATCCCTAACCCGGGAGATCTTTCTTCAAAAATTGTGTGTATTTCTGTCTTGCCAAATATTCCTGGGGATACGAATAATTTAATTTCTTTCCGATACTTACATGGCGAATTGTTGATGATCCTCTTCCAAAGAGAAGTAGAGGCTGCCATGGATGCCCAACTTGCTGTGTTCAGAGTACTGCAACCATACATGCTAGTAGGAAGTGTTAGTCGATCCAAATCTACTTTGCCACTTGGCAGACGCGGAAGAGTTGTCTCACAGTCTCGATTTCACGCATACACAACGGACAAAATTACTCGTTCGGCTATCCTCGGGAATGAAGAATGCTGGCACACCAATTATGGTTTGATGACCTAGCCAAGAGCTTGCTGTCCAGAATCGATATGCCATAATTATTGAACAAATTAAAAGTAGCTGAACACTGATAGTCATAATAGGTATGCACTTTGAAAGGACGTTTTCATCATGCCAACGCTGCTAGTTATGTTTATGTACAAAGACAAATAAGACTTACTAAGGTCCGATTTGAAAGAGCAAATTGCAAACATGCACTACATCCTGCATCATGATAATCCACAAGTATAGGGGCTCGCAACAGTTTTCGAGGGTAGAGTATTCAACCCAAATTTATTGATTCGACACAAGGGGAGCCAAAGAATATTCTCAAGTATTAGCAGCTGAGTTATCAATTCAACCACACCTGGAAACTTAATATCAGTAGCAAGGTATTTAGTAGCAAAGTAATATGATAGTAATGGTAACGGTAGCAAAAGTAATATTTTTGGTTTTATAGTGGTTGTAATAGTAGCAATGGAAAAATAAATAAGCGAAGAACAATATATGAAAAGCTCGTAGGCAATGGATCAGTGATGGATAATTATGTCAGATGCGATTCCTCATGCAATAGTTATAACCTAGGGTGACACAGAACTAGCTCCAGTTCATCAATGTAATGTAGGCATGTATTCCGAATATAGTCATACATGCTTATGGAAACGAACTTGCATGACATCTTTTGTCCTACCATCTCGTGGCAGCGGGGTCCTATTGGAAACCAAGGGATATTAAGGCCTCCTTTTAATAGAGTACCGGACCAAAGCATTAACACATAGTGAATACATGAACTCCTCAAACTACGATCATCACCGGTAAGTATCTCGATTATTGTCACTTCGGGGTTAACGGATCATAACACATAGTAGGTGACTACAGACTTGCAAGATAGGATCAAAAACTCACATATATTCAAGAAAACATAATAGGTTCAGATCTGGAATCATGACACTCGGGCCCTAGTGACAAGCATTAAGCATAGCAAAGTCATAGCAAGATCAATCTCAGAACATAATGGATACTAGGGATCAAACCCTAACAAAACTAACTCGATTACATGATAAATCTCATCCAACCCATCACCGTCCAGCAAGCCCACGATGGAATTACTCACGCACGGCGGTGAGCATCATGAAATTGGTGATGGAGGAAGGTTGATGATGACGATGGCGAAGGATTCCCCTCTCCGGAGCTCCGAACGGACTCTAGATCAGCCCTCCCGAGAGAGTTTAGGGATCGGCGGCGGCTCCGTATCATAAAACATGATGAATCCTTCTCTCTGGTTTTTTTCTCTCCCCGAACACGAATATATAGAGTTGGAGTTGAGGTCGGAGGAGCGTCAGGGGGCCCACGAGGCAAGGGGCGCGCCCCCCACCCTCGTGGATAGGGTGTGGGCCCCCTGACGTGGATTCTTTCGCCAGTATTTTTTATATATTCCAAAAAAATTCTCCGTTGGTTTTTAGGTCATTCCGAGAACTTTTATTTCTGCACAAAAATAACACCATGGCAATTCTGCTGAAAACAACGTTAGTCTAGGTTAGTTCCATTCAAATCATGCAAATTAGAGTCCAAAACAAGGGCAAATGTGTTTGAAAAAGTAGATACGTTGGAGACATATCAACTGCCCCAAGCTTAAACGTTTGCTTGTCCTCAAGCAATTCAGTTGATAAACTGAAAGTGATAAAGAAAAACTTTTACAAACTTTGTTTGCTCTTGTTCTTGTAAATATGTAAACCGACGTTCAAGTTTTCGGCAAAGATTGTGAACTAACCATATTCACAATAACATTTAGCTCTCATGTTTACTCATATCAATGGCATAATAAACTAGCGAGCAATAATAATAAATCTCGGATGACAACACTTTCTCAAAACAATCATAATATGATATAACAAGATGGTATCTCGCTAGCCCTTTCTGAGACCGCAAAACATAAATGCAGAGCACCCCTGAAGATCAAGGGCTGACTGGAAATTGTAATTCATGGTAAAAGAGATCCAGTCAAGTCATACTCAATGTAAACTAACAATAATACATGCAAATGACAGCGGTGCTCTCCAACTGGTGCTTTTTAATAAGAGGATGATGACTTCAACATAAAAGTAAATAGATAGGCCCTTTGCAGAGGGAAGCAGGGATTTGTAGAGGTGCCAGAGCTCGGTTTTGAAATAGAGATGAATAATATTTTGAGCGGTATACTTTCATTGTCAACATAACAATCGAGAGATCTCGATATCTTCCATGCCACACACATTATAGGCGGTTCCCAAGCAGAATGATAAAGTTTATACTCCCCCGCCACCAACAAGCATCAATCCATGGCTTGCCCAAAACAACGGGTGCCTCCAACTAACAACAATCCTGGGGGAGTTTTCTTTGCAATTATTTTGATTTGATTTGAGCATGGGACTGGGCATCCCAGTGACCAGCCATTTTCTCGTGAATGAGGAGCGGAGTCCATACCTCTTGAGAATAACCCGCCTAGCATGGAAGATACAAACATCCCTAGTTGATACATGAGCTATTCGAGCATACAAAATAGAATGTTTATTTGAAGGTTTAGAGTTTGGCACATACAAATTTACTTGGAACGGCAGGTAGATACCGTATATAGGAAGGTATGGTGGAGTCATATGGAATAACTTTGGGGTTTATGGAGTTGGATGCACAAGCAGTATTCCCGCTTAGTACAAGTGAAGGCTAGAAAGAGACTGGGAGGCGACCAGCTACAGCGCGACAACAATCATGAACATGCATTAAAATTAATCAATACTGAATGCAAGCATGAGTAGGATATAGTTCACCATGAACATATATCGTGGAGGCTATGTTCATTTTGTTTCAACTACATGCATGAACATGTGCCAAGTCAAGCCACTCGAATCGTTCAAAGGAGAATACCACCCTATCATACCACATCACAACCATTTTAATAGCATGTTGGCATGCAAGGTAAACCATTATAAACTCCTAGAAAATTAAGCATGGCATGAGCAACTATAATCTCTAATTGTCATTGCAAACATGTTTTATTCATAATAGGCTGAATCAGGAACGACGAACTAATCATATTTACAAAAACAAGAGAGGTCGAGTTCATACCAGCTTTTCTCATCTCAACCAGTTCATCATATATCATCATTATTGCATTTCACTTGCATGACAGAATGGTGTGGATAATAATAATAGTGCACGTGCATTGGACTAAGCTAGAATCTGCAAGCATTCAATTCAAGGGAGAAGACAAGGTAATATGGGCTCTTTGTTAGATAAACAATAATGCATATGAGAGCCACTCAACATTTTCATCGTGGTCTTCTCCTCTCGACCCCCAAAGAAAAGAAAAGAAACAAAACTGTTTACACGGGAAAGCTCCCAACAAGCAAAAGAAGAACGAGAAATCTTTTTGGGTTTCTTTTTAATTACTACTACTACAAGCATGGAAAGTAAACTAAATAAAAGCTACAACTATTTTTTTGGTTTTTCTTAAGGTTTTTTAAACACACAAGAAGAAAGCTTAAAGAGAAAATAAACTAGCATGGATGATACAATGAAAAAGTATGAGCACCGACAACTGGCATGAGTGTGTGAACATGAATGTAATGTCGGTGAGAAATACATACTCCCCCAAGCTTAGGCTTTTGGCCTAAGTTGGTCTATGTCCAAGGATCAAAGTTGTAGCTGGGGTCGTACTGAGAGGCAACGGCAATTGCCTCATGAGCTGCCTCCGTCCTCCTCTCATACTCACTCCCTCCTCCCTGGTTATAACATATCTCCCTTTTGTCTGAAAGTCAAAGAAAGAAGGAGCAGGGAGAGCAACGTGGAAGGTGCGCCATCTATCAAAGATTAGTCGGTACTGGAGGAACTGATCGTTCCTCTCAACAAACTGATGACGAACCATAGCATTATAATCTAGAAAAGCAGGAGGCAACTCAATATCATCCCCACGTATGGGTATACCAAGAAAGTTAGCTACATGAGTTGCATAAATTCCACCAAACAAATCTCCAGTTAAACCATTAAGATGCAACCTACGTGCAACAATAGCCCCAAGTTATATTGTCTATCTCCTAATACAGCACTCTTGAGAACACTAAGATCTGGAACATACATATGGCAAGCCTCATCTTTACCGTTAATGCATCTACCCACGAAGAGAGAAAAATAATGTATGGCCGGAAAATGAATGCTCCCTATGGTAGCTTGTGTTATTTCTCTAGATTCCCCCACAGTGATACTAGCAAGAAATTCTTTAAATTCAGATTTGCGAGGTTCACTAGCACTACCCCACTGCGGGAGTTTACAAGCAGTATTAAAATTTTCTAAGTCCATAGTATAAGATTTATCATAAAGATCAAATAGGACAGTGCGAGAATTGCGCGAGGATGTAAATTTAAACCTTCTCACAAATGAATCGGCAAAAATTTGCAATAAATAAAGCACTAGAACAAAAACTAATTGGACCATTGGAGGAGTCACATACCGAAGAACAATCCCCCAAAGCAGTTTTGTGAATGGAGCTTTGAGCAAGGAGATCGAAAATGGCAGCAAGATGAGCAAGAACTCGGGTTTGAGCTGGTGGGTGATTTTTTCTAGAGCAAGACGAAGTGTGTGGGTGCAAGGATAAGTGGAGGGGACCCACGTGGGGTCCATGAGGCAGGGGGCGCACCCTCCACCCTCGTGGGCACATGGTGGGTCCCCCTGGTGTGTTCTCAGTGCCAAAAATTCGTAAATATTCTAGAAAAAACATATTTCATTTTCAGGGCATTTGGAGAACTTTTATTTTCGGGGTATTTTTTATTGCAAGGATAATTCAGAAAACAGACAGAAAATACTATTTTTGCTTTACTCAATATAAATAACAGAAAGTAAAAGGAGGGTATAGAAGGTTGTGCTTTCTAACTTCATCCATCTCATGCTCATCAAAAGGAATCCACTAACAAGGTTGATCAGGTCTTGTTAACAAACTCATTTCGAATAACATGAAACCGGAGAAATTTCGAATAACACTAGGTTACCTCAACGGGGATATGCACATCCCCAACAATAAGAATATCATATTTCTTCTTGACAGTAGGAAGAGGAAATTCAAAACCTCCAATAGTGATTATTGAAAATTTTCCAATATAATTGATACTGTGGACTTGAGGTTGTTTCCTCGGAAAGTGTATCATATGCTCATTACCATTAACATGAAAAGTGGCATTGCCTTTGTTGCAATCAATAACAACCCCTGCAGTATTCAAAAAGGGTCTACCAAGGATAATCGACATACTGTCGTCCTTGGGAATATCAAGAATAACAAAGTCTATTAAAATAGTAACGTTTGCAACCACAATAGGCACATCCTCACAAATACCGACAAGTATATCAGTTGATTTATCAGCCATTTGCAAAGATATTTCAGTAGGTGTCAACTTATTCAAATCGAGTCTACGATATAAAGAGATAGGCATAACACTAACACCGGCTCCAAGATCATATAAAGCAGTTTTAACATAGTTTCTTTTAATGGAGCATGGTATAGTTGGTACTCCTGGATCTCCAAGTTTCTTTGGTATTCCACCCTTACAAGTGTAATTAGCAAGCATGGTGGAAATTTCAGCTTCCGATATCTTTATTTTATTAGTAACAATATCTTTCATATACTTAGCATAAGGATTCATTTTAAGCATATCAGTCAAACGCATACGCAAAAAGATAGGTCTAATCATTTCAGCAAAGCGCTCAAAATCCTCATCATCCTTTTTCTTGGATGGTTTAGGAGGAAAAGGCATGGGTTTCTGAACCCATGGTTCTCTTTCCTTACCGTGCTTCCTAGAAATGAAGTCTCTCTTATCATAACGTTGATTCTTTGATTGTGGGTTATCAAGATCAACAACAGGTTCAATCTCTACATCATTATCATTGCTAGGTTGAGCATCAACATGAACCTCATCATTAACATTATCACTAGGTTCATGTTCATTACCAGATTGTGTTTTGGCATCAGAAATAGAAATATCATTGGGATTCTCAAGTGTGTCAACAACAGGTTCACTAGAAGCATGCAAAGTCCTTTCATTTTTCTTTTTCTTCCTTTTAGAACAACTAGGTGCATCAATAGTAGTTCTCTGAGAATCTTGCTCAATTCTCTTAGGGTGGCCCTCAGGATACAAAGGTTCCTGAGTCATTTTACCCCCTCCAGTCATAACTCTAACATCATTATCATTTTTCTTATTATTTAATTCACTGAGCAAATCATTCTGAGCCTTAAGTACTTGTTCTACTTGAGTGGTAACCATAGAAGCATGTTTACCAATAAGTTTAAGTTCACCTTTAACTCTAGACATATAATCACTCAAGTGTACAAGCATATCAGTATTGCGTTTCAATTGTCTACCAACATAAGCATTGAAGTTTTCTTGTTTAACAATAAAATTATCAAACTCATCTAAGCATTGGCTAGCAGACTTATAACGAGGAATATCACCTTCATCAAATCTATAGAGAGAATTTACCGTTACTACCTATGTCGGGTTATCAAGACCATGTATTTCTTCAATAGGTGGTAAATTCTTAACATCTTCAGCTTTAATATATTTTTCTTTCATAGATTTCTTTGTCTCTTGCATATCTTCAGGACTGAGGAATAGAATACCCCTTTTCTTCGGAGTTGGCTTAGGAGTTAGTTCAGGAAGTGTCCAATCATTTTCATTACTCAACATATTATTCAATAGCAATTCAGCTTGATCAACAGTTCTTTCCCTGAAAACACAACTAGCATAACTATCCAGGTGGTCTCTGGAAGCATCGGTTAGTCCATTATAAAAGATATCAAGTATTTCACTTTTTCTTGAGAGGATGATCAGGCAAAGCATTAAGTAATTGGAGAAGCCTCCCCCAAGCTTGTGGGAGACTCTCTTCTTCAATTTGCACAAAATTATATATTTCCCTTAAGGCAGCTTGTTTCTTATGAGCTGGGAAATATTTAGCAGAGAAGTAATAAATCATATCCTGGGGACTACGCACACAACTAGGATCAAGAGAATTAAACCATGTTTTAGCATCACCCTTTAATGAGAATGGAAACAACTTAAGGATAAACTAATAGCGAGTTTTCTCATCATGAGTAAACAGGGTGGCTATTTCATTTAATTTAGTAAGATGTGCCACAACAGTTTCAGATTCATAGCCATAAAAAGGATCAGATTCAACCAAAGTAATTAACTCAGGATCGACAGAGAAATCACAATCCTTATCAGTAATAAAGATAGGTGAAGTAGCAAAAGCAGTATCATATTTCATTCTAGTATTCAAAGACTTTTCTTTAAGCTTAGCTAATAATTTCTTAAGATCAGATCTATCATTGCAAGCAAGAAAGTCTCTAGCAGTTTCTTCATCCATAACATAACCCTCAGGCACAACAGGCAATTCATATCTAGGGGGAGAATCTTCATTATCACTTTCATCAATATTATTAGTTTCAATAATTTCATTCTCTCTAACCCTAGCCAGTTGTTCATCAAGAAATTCACCTAGTGGCACAATATTATCAAGCATAGAAGTAGTTTCATCATAAGTATCATGCAAAGCAGAAGTGGCATCATCAATAACATGCGACATATCAGAATGAATAGCAGGTGTAGGTGTCACAAGTTTACTCAAAACAGAAGGTGAATCAAGTGCAGAGTTAGATGGTAGTTCCTTACCTCCCCTCGTAGTTGAGGGAAAAATCTTGGTTCTTTGATCTTTCAAGTTCTTCATAGTGACCAGCAGATATAAATCCCAAGTGACTCAAAGAATAGAGCTATGCTCCTCGGCAATGGCGCCAGAAAATAGTCTTGATAACCCACAAGTATAGGGGATCGCAACAGTTTTCGAGGGTAGAGTATTCAACCCAAATGTATTGATTCGACACAAGGGGAGCCAAAGAATATTCTCAAGTATCAGCAGCTGAGTTGTCAATTCAACCACACCTGGAAACTTAATATCTGCAGCAAGGTATTTAGTAGCAAAGTAATATGATAGCAATGGTAACGGTAGCAAAAGTGATATTTTTGGTTTTATAGTCGTTGTAACAGTAGCAACGGAAAAGTAAATAAGCGAAGAACAATATATGAAAAGCTCGTAGACAATGGATCGGTGATGCATAATTATGTCGGATGCGATTCCTCATGCAATAGTTATAACCTAGGGTGACACAGAACTAGCTCCAGTTCATCAATGTAATGTAGGCATGTATTCCAAATATAGTCATACGTGCTTATGGAAACGAACTTGCATGACATCTTTTGTCCTACCCTCCCGTGGCAGCGGGGTCCTATTAGAAACTAAGGGATATTAAGGCCTCCTTTTAATAGAGTACCAGACCAAAGCATTAACACATACTGAATACATGAACTCCTCAAACTACGGTCATCACCGGTAAGTATCCCGATTATTGTCACTTCGGGGTTAACGGATCATAACACATAATAGGTGACTATAGACTTGCAAGATAGGATAAAGGACTCACATATATTCATGAAAACATAATAGGTTCAGATCTGAAATCATGGCACTCGGGCCCTAGTGACAAGTATTAAGCATAGCAAAGTCATAGCAACATCAATCTCAGAACATAGTGGATACTAGGGATCAAACCCTAACAAAACTAACTTGATTACATGATAAATCTCATCCAACCCATCACCGTCCAGCAAGCCTACGATGGAATTACTCATGCATGGCGGTGAGCATCATGAAATTGGTGATGGAGGAAGGTTGATGATGACGATGGCGACGAATTCCCCTCTCCAGAGCCCCAAACAGACTCCAGATCAGCCCTCCCGAGAGAGTTTAGGGCTTGGCGGCGGCTCCGTATCGTAAAACGCGATGAATCCTTCTCTCTGATTTTTTTCTCCCCGAACACGAATATATAGAGTTGGAGTTGAGGTCAGAGGAGCGTCAGGGGGCCCACGAGGCAGGGGGCGTGCCCAGGAGGGGTAGGCGCGCCCCCCACCCTCGTGGACAAGGTGTAGGCCCCCTGACGTGGATTTTTTGCCAATATTTTTTATATATTCCAAAAATATTCTCCGTTGATTTTCATGTCATTCCGAGAACTTTTATTTCTGCACAAAAATAACACCATGGCAATTCTGCTGAAAACAGCGTTAGTCCGGGTTAGTTCCATTCAAATCATGCAAGTTAGAGTCCAAAACAAGGGCAAAAGTGTTTGGAAAAGTAGATACGTTGGAGACGTATCACATCACCATCACAAAGTTGTGTGTCCGTCCTTGGCAACATAGGTTAAGTTGGATTTTTGTGTGCCACGGCATATGGAATTAGATGGATCATTAGCATTGTAGTTAAGAACCAACGATAGAGAACTTGTACGCCTTGAAGAACTACAACCTTACCTGTGAAATCTCATGTGTGGATGTATGCTCAGTTGCTTAACAATGCGTCCATCGTTTAACATAAAACTGATGCACATATGTCTTGTCATTTTATGTACCTTGGGACTACGCTTGGACACATGGGTCTGGAATATGGAGATACGATGCAACACATCTGCAGATTATTTTTGTCAAGCCGGTGACTCCAGTGATTGGCCAAAGTAGACTCGATTACCAAATTATGTGGCACCACAATCAGTGTATACTGGAGACAAATTGGAGAAGATGAGAGGATAATAAGCATATAGTACTAACTAAGGAGAAAAGTAATCATGACCGAGTTGCTATCTTCACCATAATTTTATTAACCACAAAGATTGCTTATTCACGTGATCGTTCTGAGGCGCTAGATTGATGTATTACCCCACCATCAGTCTGCATTGGTCATGGCTTGGATACATTCTTGAGATTGGTTCCATGTATAGGTACGTGAGACATAAGGCCATAATCCGAAAGAGATGGATGCACCGTTGAAGAAACCCTAATAAGAAGATTGTTTTTTTCTAGATGAAAAAGATTTCTACCTTCACCTATGATGTTGTTCTTCGAGAACGCCGCCCTGATGTACCATAAGGGCAGGTCGACCGCCATGGTTGCCAATGGACGTGAGACATAAAGGCTGCATTATCTGAAAAGAAAAGTATGCACCGCTGAAGAAACCCTAATAAGAAAATTCATTTTTTTCCCAGATGAATAAGATTTCTACCTTCATCTATGATGTAGTTCTTTGAGAGAAGCACGCTGCTGTACGATAAGTGCAGTTCGACTGCCGTGGCTACCGATGGATCAAACCTCCCGCAAGGCAGCGCCCTCGACAATGCGTACTGGCTTGACCTGATGGTGGATAAGGCCAAGAGAGCACCTGAGTTGCCAGTAAGAAATTTCTTGGGTGAGCTGGTAAAAAGATGGAAGCTGATGGGATTCAATTGCACTATCCGCAAGCTTTAGGAGGAATTGGTTCACATGAGATGGACGCTGGCTAGGATCGTACCCTGTTTTTAGGTTGATTTTCATCGAGCTCTCTCAAATCACGATGATGTGCCAGTCAATAGGAGGTGGTGACGTGAAGGCTACTTTGGGAAGGAGAGCCAACAGTTCTTCTAGGTAGCCTGCGGGGGAGCTGTTTCCACGATTGGTTTATGTTTGTTTACGTGATTGACTTTTGGTTTCAATTAGTTGGAACATACAGATCTCATGCCATGTGATTTGATTCAGTTTTTTTAACGGCGGTGGATAGGAGATGGCCTTATCTCTTTATAGGCTTGTTTTTTAAACATGTATATACCCTTCAGCCTGTAGACAGATGCGTGAAAGGATTATGGGCGTTGAAAGAAAAAAAACTAACTATGGGTTAATCAACACCGTAATAACTTGGTCCCATCAGATTAACGGCTCATAATTATTGATTAACGTGGGAATTTCTAGGAAGTCTAGAATTAGTATAGGTATAGATTTTTCTTGTTAATTCTGGTCATCCACATGGGCGAGGGCCCTACAATTCGGCCTTTTTATTCTTTGGGCCATGGCCTTTTATAGTCTATTGATTTTCTATTTTCAGCCATTATATATTCAAACTGGCCCCACTAATCAGATGGGTCCCACTTGTCACGTTAATCTCTCAAATTGGTCCCACATGTCAGAAATGTAAAAATTTGACAGATTATTTTCATAAGTGGCCCCACTGGTCAGGTTTTTGTTTCACAAGTTTTCAAATCACATACATAATCAATATTTCAAACAGAACAAAGAACACATAAAATTTATCAAATATACCACTCAATAAATCTATTACAATCTTTACAATACAGATATGCTACAATATGCTACTCTTTACTGAGTAGGAGTTCACAGCTTCACACTTGGCTTCACACTTCACGGCTTCACACTTGCTTCACACTT
Organism: Triticum dicoccoides; assembly: GCF_002162155.2. Classification (NCBI taxonomy): domain Eukaryota; kingdom Viridiplantae; phylum Streptophyta; class Magnoliopsida; order Poales; family Poaceae; genus Triticum; species Triticum dicoccoides. The sequence goes on along the minus strand of NC_041392.1, from coordinate 25,922,237 downwards.
CCCATTGGAGCTTCTGTAAAAGAGGAACCACCACAATTTTATGTATACACATTTAACATTTTCCTAATACACGTTTTATGTATACACTTCACACCGAAGCTTCTGTTTTTTGTAAACACGTTTAACATTTTCCTAATACATGATTAGAAGTTTTTAAAACATAAATTTTTTGATGTCCACATTTCCATATGAATTCTACTCCCTCCGTTCCGAATTACTTGTCGCGGGTATGGATGTATCTAGATGTATTTTAGTTCTAGATACATCCATTTCTGTGACGAGTAATTTGGAACGGAGGGAGTACATTTTTTGTATACATAAGGAACATTATTTATACATGTTTAACATTTTTAAAATACATGATTAACATCTTTGATATAGATGAGTAACTTTTTTAAACATATATATTTTGATGTCTAGTTTTTTCCAAAACACATTGTACTATTTGGTATACATCATAAACATTTTATACACATTTAACATTTTTAAAACACACAATTAGCATTTTTAATATACATGATCAACATTTTTAAAAACATATATTTTCTTTGTCTAATTTTCCATATGCAATGTACATTTCCTATATACATAAGAAACATTTTTTTATACATGATTCTAATTTGTAAAATGCATGATAAATGTTTTCCATTTTTGTATGTAAACTTTTTTATAATAATATATTTAGATATTTTCGGAATATAAGCAAAAGCGAAAATGTGAAAAAGAAGAAATAAGTACCTACCTGGGCCGGCCTAAGGCAGTCGTGAGGATGGCCCAGTCTCCCACGAAAGTCGAGGCCCAACAGATGACTAAGTTACTATAAATGCATTTGTGTGAGAATTCAACATATGTGGAGAGCTGATGGTTAGCGCAAGCTCTGCCCACGGCGAGGTCGCGGGGTCGAATCCCAGCGCTTCCTCTTTTTATTCTCTGCCTACAAATATTTCTGTTGATTAGAGCCCTTCCCCATTCAAGTATGGCCGGTCCCACATGTCATTGGGAGCCTTAGTGTTATTGGTCCCACACGTCAGGTTGGTTCGGCGGACCCACGCATCATTGGTGGCCATTGAGAGATGTTGGTCCCATGCGTTAGGTCAGTGGGCCGGTATGTGTTGTAGGCCCCACACGCCAGGTCGGTACGGTGGGTCCTACGCGTCATTGGGAATCTGTTAGTGGTGGGGTCCCATCGGTCAATGGGGCAGGCCCTCAGACGTCATTGTGAGTCTATGGGTGGTGTTGGTCCCACACGTAAGGTCGGTGGGTCCTACCTGTCAATGATAAAAATAAAGTGCTAAATAGTGACATGTAAATGAGAATGACACATAAACACGCCATGTAGATGAAATTGCTGAGGTGTCTGCCAAGTCATGCCAAATCAAATCATCATAGAAATTACGACTAACTAAATTGGTCATAATTGACAAGAAATAAAATTGTAAATCATGTTCATAAATTTACGATCATTTCATGTAAGGCAATTACGACCTTTCTGGCCAAAATGGTCGTTATGGTTTAGGGTTTGGACCCTCCCAAATAGCTCATGACCAATTGATTTGAAATGGTCATGGATTTACGACCAATTCACCCATGGTCACTGAGAGAAGGTCACAAGTTGTCATATTTCTTGTAGTGTCTTCTCTCTCACAATCTCGATCATCTCTTTTAGCTTCTCTCACCACACAAGAACACACATGCATACACACATACACCAAGAGATAAAACACTCTTGCTTTGCAAAGAGACACTACTCCTTGATGACTACAAAAACTACATCGCTATTGCAGCCCTCACAACTTATTCCCATTCATCTATTCGAAGGGACTCGGACGCACACACTAACCCAACCACCACACTCAGCCACTAACCCAACTAATTCCATGCACTAACTAACTACGAGGTACATGCAACATGTCAGCCGCTCCGCAACTGCACCGATGCTAGCCAAAACCACCCTGCAGCCCTCGCCAGCACCCCCTCCCGTACCGCAGCCCCCGACTTCACCCAGACCCTCTCCCAATCGACCGTTAGCGCCTGCCTTCGCCCTGATTGGGTGGATCTAGCTGTCAGCCTTTGCTGCACAGAATCAATGAGGACGCAACCATAGGGCCACCCAGCCACCCCGAGCATCCATTGGCGTGACCCACTCATGATCCATGTCCAACTTGACTCCGCTAGAGAAGAAGTACCATAGTGTGTGACAACGGGTATGGAGAACGTGGGTGTCTGAGCTTCACGATCTGAAGACAAGGGACAAACATTGGCTCATGCCTACGACGTGGCGGTGGCCTGCATCCTCGGGGGCCAGCCGAAGGTCAATTTTCCCTTGGGCAGCCACGATGTCCCATACCTCATTGTTGTTGACCGCCGAGTGGTCTCATGCCACCATGAAAGATCGTGGATGTCGCCTAGAGGGGGAGGGGTGAATAGGCATTTTAAAATAATTACGGTTTAGGCTTGAACAAATGCGGAATAAACCTAGCGGTTAATTTGTCAAGCACAAAACCTACAACAACTAGGCTCACCTATGTGCACCAACAACTTATGCTAAGCAAGATAGACTACTAGGTGATAGCAAGATATATGATAAGAAACAATATGGCTATCACAAAGTAAAGTGCATAAGTAAAGAGCTCGGGTAAGAGATAACCGAGGCACGTGGAGACCACGATGTATCCCGAAGTTCACACCCTTGCAGATGCTAATCTCCGTTTGGAGCGGTGTGGAGGCACAATGCTCCCCAAGAAGCCACTAGGGCCACCGTAATCTCCTCACGCCCTCGCACAATGCAAGATGCCGTGGTTCCACTAAGGGACCCTTGAGGGCGGTCACCGAACCCGTACAAATGGCAACCCTTGGGGGCGGTCACCGAACCCGTACACTTTGGCAACCCTTGGGGGCGGTCACCGGTACCCGTCAAATTGCTCGGGGCGATCTCCACAACTTAATTGGAGACCCCGACGCTTGCCCGGAGCTTTACACCACAATGATTGAGCTCCGAACAACACCAACCGTCTAGGGTGCCAAGGCACCCAAGAGGAACAAGCTCTAGGCTGCCCAAACACCCAAGAGTAATAAGCTTCTCAAACTTCACTTCCACGTATCACCGTGGAGAACTCAAACCGATGCACCAAATGCAATGGCAAGGGCACACAGAGTGCCCAAGTCCTTCTCTCTCAAATCCCACCGGAGCAACTAATGCTAGGGAGGAAAATGAGAGGAAGAACAAGAAGGAGAACACCAAGAACTCCAAGATCTAGATCCAAGGGGTTCCCCTCACATAGAGGAGAAAGTGATTGGTGGAAATGTGGATCTAGATCTCCTCTCTCTTTTCCCTCAAAAACTAGCAAGAATCCATGGAGGGATTGAGAGTTAGCAAGCTCAAAGAAGGTCAACAATGGGGGAAGAACACGAGCTAAAAGGATAAGGTTCAATGGGGAAGAAGACCCCTTTTATAGGAGGGGGGAAATCCAACCGTCATGCTCATAGCCCGCACAGAGCGGTACAAGGAGCGGTACTACCGCTAGGACGGAAGTACCCCTTTGAAAAACAACAGCGAGGAGCCAAAAGGCCAGAAGAACCGCCGGAGCGGTACTACCGCTCGTCCTCACGGTACTACCGCTCGACCTCACGGTACTACCGCAAATGGTAGCGGTACTACTGCTTGCGAGCGGTACTAAAAAAATACATCCGGGCCTACCACCGCAAGACTTGGGACGAGTTTTTGGTCCGGAGCGGTACTACCGCTGTAGGAGCCGCGGTAGTACTGCTCTGGAGCGGTAGTAAAAAATTACATCCGCTCCAATTCGCGGTAGTACCGCTGCAACCTTTTCAGAACACCAAAACGGCCACAACTTTTGCAAACGGACTCCGAATTCGATGAAACCAAGTTTGTTGGAAAGCTAGCGACAAGGGCTAACACAATCTTCAAATAAATATCAATAAGAAGAAAATGAGAAAAGGCCCATATGAAAATGGTGAGAACCCTTCCTCGGAAAAGACCGGTAAAACCTCCAACACCGAAAACATCATAGAAGACGCATGCGAACTCCGTTTTCGATGAAACCAAGTTTGTTGGAAAGCTAGCGACAAGGGATAACACAATCTTGAAATAAATAACAATAAGAAGCAAATTAGAAAATGCCCATAAGAAAATGGTGAGGACCCTTCCTCGGATAAGACCGGTAAAACCTACAACACCGAAAACATCATAGAAGACGCATGCGAACTCCGTTTTCGATGAACTCAAGCTTGTCATCAAGATGACCATAAGCTCTAAGACTCACAAAGAGAACCAAACAAGAACCAAGAAACATGATGCAAGGTGCAATGGTTTGAGCTCTCGACGAACGATACGATCAAGCTACTCACTTGAGAGCCCCCCTTGATAGTACGGCTATCGATCCTATAACCCGGTCTCCCAACTATCACCATGAGACCGGTAAAATAGAAAACCTATCAAGGGCAAACCTTTGCCTTGCACATGATCCACTTGAGTTAGATGATGACGATCTTGTCCTCCTCAAGATGGACCACCTTTCTTGATTGCGTTGGGTCGATGAAGACTAGATGATTGCTCCCCCATACTCCACTATGGGTGAGCCACTCTTCGGCACATCTTCATAAGTCCATTGACACCACAATGGATGGCAAGCTTCAAGCACTTGATCTCTTCGCGATTCTCCACTTGAAATTGCACACGGCAATCTTGATGACGATCACCACTTGATGTCATCCTTCCCATGGGTTGTATGATATCATCCTCTTAACGCAAGCCCATGGACACGTACCTAACCCCACATAGACTCTCACATAGACCATGGGTTAGTACACAACGTGCAATGGACAATGCTTACCATACCATGGGATCACTTGATCCCTCTCGGTACATCTTCTACTCTTTGTGAGTTGATCAACTTGATTCACTCTTGACTTAGTCTTGATCAACCTTGAATCTTTCCAACTCTCTTCGTTTGGATGATGTCTTGAAGGTAAACATGAATGATCACACAATCTTCTTCTTCAAGACATGCTTGCAATAAGCTCAACTCTCAAATGACCAATCTTTGGATAATTCCTTGAATAGCACCTTGGTCGACACAAACTCTCCTTGAAACCAACACATGTACTCCAAGAAAAGCATATGGACAAAACCTTCAAATATAACTCAAGGAAAGCATTAGTCCATAGAGATTGTCATCAATTACCAAAACCAAACATGGGGGCACCGCATGTTCTTTCACGCCAGGTGTGGGAGAATCGGAGGACATCGAGCAGATCGAGGCCGAGTGCATCGACGAGGCCTACATGGCCAAGCTCTGAGCGAAGCACTCGGAGCTTGTTACAGAGGAGCTCCAAGTCCATGAGGCCTACAAGAACCATGCCGATGAAGCCGGCCCCTCCATGATCGAACTTTTGTCCGGCGACTCAAGTGACGATGACGTGGATTAGAACAAGCTCATGGCGTAAGACGATTACGACTATCTAAATTTATGTTAATTTAGTCCAAATTATCTAATTTATGTTATGCAATGTATGATGTGCTACCTTTTTTTAAGTTTGAGTTTGAATAGAGTAGTTTCAATTTATGTGTTTGTGCGTAATTCTTTTAGAGAGTTAAATTTAAGACTTCGGCTAGAAATCATTTCTTTTCTTAAGGTTCAAGGACACTTTTGAGGGCATAAATTATAGGGTTCAGCTAGAGATGTTGTAAGCTTGTGTGGTATCTACAGCCAAGATCTAGAGTCCGTCAACCTTTCTAGTAACCATTACTTTTCACCTCTTGTCACTTACCGTTGTTGTCGCTGTTTGAGCTGGATGGTTGCTGCGGGACTGGCAGCTGGTCAATCGACTGATTTTTTTCTTGGGTCAGTCGATTGACCTCAAACTGTTTCAGTCGAGCCTAATTAATTAGGCAGTCCAGTTACGGTAGTTGCAGCAGCAGAAGCCCAACGCACAGGTGCAAGCTGCAGTCCAGTACTGCGAAGCGAGTCTACTTTTTTGTACAATGATTATGGCTGCTCTAGTATATTGTTGGACAAGCCTTTGTAGATGATCGATGAATAGCACTCTCACACATATTGGCTTTGCTCAATAGAAGAAAAATCTCACATGTTGGCAAACAATATGTATATTTATTTTATACATATAAAAACATATACATACGTGTATATATAAAATGTATTATTACTATGCAAAAATGAGCATATAATTGTGATATCTCCAAAAACAAGTGTTTCCTAAGAAGTAATGGATTAGGGACATCGATGTTATCCTTAAAAAGAAAAGAAAATCAAGACTAAAACAAGTAAAAAAGAAATAAAAACTAAAAAAAATAAAAAAGAAGTTTTCTATGAAAGAAAGAATTCGTGGCATTGGTATTACCCTTCCAGATGAAAGAAAAAATGAAATAAAAATAATGAAGTTTTCTAAAAATAAGTAAAAATAAGTAAAAAAGAAACTTGAAACCCTTTCAGAATAAACTATAACAAAACTCAAAACAATAAAGTTTTCTGAGAATGAATGAAACCCTTTAAGAAGAAAGAAAATGAAAAGGGAAGAACTTTCAAACCTTGCACACAATTTGCCCTGAAATTGCACTTTTTGAAATATGCGAGTAATAAGCATATAATAGTGCAATTTTTGCATTCTACTATAATTTACACATAGTGTAACAGAAATAATGTATTTCCTTTAAGAGGAAAGAAAATTAAAAAGAACTTGCGCATAACTTTGCACTGAAATTGCACTTTCTCGTAATATGCAAAAATAATCATATAATCATGAAATTTTGGCACATACTTTATAGTATTTGTTTTTATATAATTACAGTGAGCCAAAAATGCACAAAAACAAAAAAATAACCAATAAATGAAAGAAAAAAGGTAAACAAAACTCATAGAAATAGAAAACAGAAATAAAAATAAAATAAAAATGAGCATATTATAGTGACATTTCCACAAAAAAAGTGTTTTCTCAAAAGTAATGGATTAGTGACATCGGTATTACCCTTACAAAAGAAAAATAAAACAAAATAATAAAAATGTTATAAAAACTGAAACAAAATAAAAAAATGTTTTCTACGATGATTGAATTCGTGGCATTGGTATTGCCCTTTCATAAAAAAAGCCAAAATGATGAAGTTTTCTAAGAAAGAACGGAACAGTTTAAGCAGAAAGAAAATAAAAAAGAAAAAACTTTCAAAACATGCACACAATTTGCACTGAAATTGCACTTTTTGAAATATGAAAAGAATAAGCGTATAACAGTTCATTTTCTGCATTATACTATAATTTACATATAGTGTAATTGAAATAATGTATTTTTCTTGAAGAAGAAAGAAAAATAAAAAAACTTGCGCACAACTTTTCATCAAAATTGCATTATCGTAATATGCAAAAATAATCATATAATCATGAAATTTTGGTACATATTATATAGTATGTGTTTGTATATAATTACACTCAGCCAAAAACCCACAAAAAAATATAATCAATAAAAGAAAGAAAGAAAAAATGCATAGAAACAGAAAACAGAAATAAAATAAAAGCAAAAATACCCACAAAAGAAAGAATTAAATTTCCTAGGAAAGAATGATTTAGTGGCATTGGTATTACCATTTAAGAACAAAGAAAATGGGAAAAAGAATCTAAAACAAACACTGACAAAATTTACATGAAATATACATAAAATTGCGCTTCAAAAAATATGCAAGAATATGCATATAAAAGTTGAACTTTTGCAAAAACAAAATCTGAGAAAAAAATGAATAGTGGAATTGGTATTAACCTTAAAGTAGAATGAAAATAAGTAAAGAGTAAAACATTATCGAAATAATGATTTTTCCTGAAAAAAATGAATTAGTGGTGTTGGTATTTCTTTAAGAAGAAGAGAGAATTAAAAAAGACGTGCACACAACTTTGCACCAAAATTGCATTTTATCATAATGTGCCAAAATAATCACATAATCATGAAATTTTGGCACATATTTGTATGTATATAATTACACTCAGCCAAAAAGCCACAAAAACAAAAAAAATAACCAAGAAAGGAAAAAATAAAAAGAAAAACGGTCCCAGAAAAACAAAAACAAGCCCATGAAGCAATTTGACTGACCCAAAATAGGGGTCAATCAATTCCACAGAGCTAAATTTACCACCAAAATGACACAGAAAAAATATAGAAAACAGCACACATCTTAAAGCAAAATCAAAGGGTCACAAAATCGACTGACCAGAAAAGGAATTTTCAGCTGACTGAAATATAGCTAATTCGGGTTGCTGCGGCATGTATAGCCTCGAATCCCACAGTCCACAGGTCTACCCATTGTCCAGGTATGATATACTTTTCGCCCGGAACCGGACAGAGAATTTCCACGTTGATGTGCGTACTCTCTCCGGCGGTTTTGATGCTGACAAACATGAGCATGTGGAGTGGTTTACTAGTATGAGGTTCTCGCTTTCCAGTTACGTTCTCTTTTTGGTATCTGCGGATATGGCTCGATCTTCTCGGTTCTTTTGGTTGGATTAGCGGGTCAAGTAAACACGTCTCTATTTGATGTATGCCAACTTGACTTTGAGTGGCTGATGTGTGAGCTTTCTACCCAGCGGGCCACATGTCAGCAGCACTAACTCAGGTGGGGTACGATTCCAGCCGGGATAAAATGTCCACAATACCAATTGTAGTAAATAAATTTTGTGAAATATCATATCATTGCCATGATAAAAAAAAGAAACATAATAACAATATTATAAAAGGAAAATACTAATCTAGAATGATAATGTAATGTAAAACTTAAATTACATATAGTACACGGCAAGCGACTGGGCACGGCAAGGCGGGCTGGCGCCGGTGGAGGCCACGACAGCGCGCGGGCTCGCGGAGGCGTGCGGCTGGATGCGGCACGGCGAGCTAGGCGGGCGCGCGTGACCGGGCATGGCACGGCGAGCTTGCGCCGGTGGAGGCGGCGGGCGCCCAGAGGCGCGCGGGAGCGCTCGGCTACAGGAGAGCACAACGAGCGGTGGTTGCGACATGGCGCGGCGGCCAGATCCGGGGAGTCACATGCGCATGGTGCTCGAGCGTTGCCCCCGTGCGGTTCTGTGGCGCGCCGGTCGCGGGAGGCATGCGGACGGCGCCCCCGGCGCAGATCAGCTGGGTGGTGGCCTGATGGCGCCAGTGGACTGGCTGGTGGCTCCGATTGGCGGTCCGGCGGACGGGCGGCCGCTATGTTGCCGCCTCCAGTGTGTGCTTGGGGGTGCCCTGTGCGAGGAGGTGCCTGCGGTGGCTTCGGGGCCGCTAGAGGTGTCAGATCCATAGGTGGCTTGAGCAGCACGGATCTGGTCTCTAGCGAGATGTGTAGCCCGCATGGGACCCGAGGATGCGTGGAAGGTCGGCTACGTGCGGCAGGCAAGAGCGGGCGGTGCTGGAGTAGAGAGGCTCCGGCCGTGGTTGGATGCGGGGTGCAGGACCGATCTGGTCTCTGCAGACCCGCCGGGGAGGCTTGGTGGTGGCCATGCGCAGTGGTGACGCGCTTGCTGGGAGGGGTGCGCGATTTAGTGGAGGCACAGGTCGACCTCGACTTGCTGCGTGGGAGTGGATGTCCCGGGTGAAAGCCTGGTCGGTGCTGGCCGGCCGACGGCGACGGCGCCTGTGGGCGTCGCTATTTTCCTTGGAGGCGTCGTCGGGATTCACACAGCTAGATCTCCCGGATCAGGTCCTTCGGGTGAAAATCCAGATCCCGCTACAGGGTCGGGCGGTGGCGTCGTCTTCAACGTCGTTCCCCTCTTTAGGGCACCGTCTTGAAGACTTTGATCCCTTTGGTGCTTCCTACAACTGGTTGTGCAGGATGGCTTCTGTGGCAACGATGTCGACGGTGTGCAATGTCGGAGGTGTGGCCTTGGTCGTGGTAGTCGGCTCTTCTTCTCCGGCGTGTCCGTGGTTGTGCCTCGACTGCTTGTTGCTGCGAAGTTGAAGCCGCGGTGGGGGCCGGTGGTATACGATGACGCGTGACAGATGTCTCGTTCGGTGATCCTTCGTGACGCCACCCCTGTCTAGTTTCTTTAGTAGTACACCGTCGGAGTCGGAGCTGCGCTACCTAGTATGGATTGTATGGAGTGTTGTGCTGCAGCTATTAGGGCTATTGCTATTTCTTTTGTTTTTCTTTGATCTTCGGATCTGTTCTTAGGACCTTTACCATCTTGTTGTCTTCCGGTGCTTCCTGTTATTATCAATGAAATGCCACGATGCTGAATCTTTCAAAAAAAATGATGCAATTAACTTATTTTTCTAACACCGTTAAGACACACACGCTCATGTATCTATATCTATCTATCTATCTATCTATACCTATACTAATTACAGACTCTCGCCATGTTAATCGGAATTTATGAGCCGTTTATTTTGGTGGGACCGAATTATTACGGTGTAGATCAATCCAAGTAATCCTATGTCATACCTTTAAAGTCTTAAATTCGATTAATACTGCAAAAAAACAGATACAGTACAATCTCTTAAAAACAAAAAAATGTCATCTCTTTTCTCCCGTACAATAATAAATCCCATGTCTTTCCTCCCGTAAAGAAAATCTCATCTATTTCGATTACTATTCCACCGTCCCTTCTAATCTCTCGATTCTCTCTCTCTCTCGATCCCTCAATGGAAACCCCTCCCTTCGTCTCTCTCCATTCTCTCTTTCCCTCCATGGAAACCCGTCCTTTCCTCCCTCCATTATCTCTCTCAACATCAGCACTAAAGAGCCCCCAGTCGGTTGTCAATCGTCGCCCCTGGTTCGTGTATCTCATGCCAATCTGCACTCCAATGTTTGTCCTGATCACATCGATCCCATGGCCTTCATAAGAAAAATAATGTCAATTACCTCGGCTGGGAGGGAATACGCATATTCCACCCGATAAATAAGTCCAGGTGCTCACCGACCTCAGCCTAGGCCACACATGTTCAAAGACATTGATATCTACCTGCACCGATCAGCACTATACACTAGTAGAAAAGGGGGCAAAGGTCCAAGACGGGTCAGCCCATTAGTCCCGGTTCAGTCCAGAACCGGGACCAATGGGGCAGTAGAACCGGTTCGTGATCCCAGGGGGCCGACCGGGCCACGTGGGCCATTGGTCCCAGTTCGTCTGGACCTTTTGGTCCCGGTTGGTGCGACGAACCGGGACCAATGAGCCACGCTCCTGGCCCACCATCATTGGTCCCGGTTGGTGGCTTGAACCGGGACCAAAGGCTCCCCTTTGGTCCCGGTTCAAGCCACCAACCGGGAGTAATGAGGTGCCTATATATACCCTCTCGCGTAAGAGCAGAGCACACTGCTCTGTTTTTTCTGGCCGAGGGGGAGAGGGCTTGGTGGTGCTCTAGCTCACCTCCTATGCACACAAGGTGTTCGATGGAATGCCTGAGCCACACTACTTAAGCTTTCTCCTCTCCAAGCTCGACCTCCAAGCTCCATTTTCCTCAATATTCGTCTAGGTTTAGCGGTCCGTCACGCCTCGTCCCCGTCTTCACCGTCGTCGATCACCCGCGCCGAGCTCATCGCCGGCACCACCGTGGTGAGCCTCTTGTTCTTATCTTCTTTCTGAAAGGAAAAATATTCTTATTTGTATGTTTACATAGATACTTGTATTATTTTCTTACTTTTATCATTTCATCTTATATAGTGCAATGGTTTTGGTATCCGCCCCCGTCGGCCCTCGTCCTGTCTATAATTCGGATGTGGTATATATATTATCTTTATAACTATTGGTTCATTAGAAAATTATGCCGACCAACGTGACATAGATTTTATTTATCTAGGATGTATGTGAACCGGAAATTCCAACCGACCCTATTGTCGAGAGGTTAAATTTAGTTGAAGAAGAAAACAATTTCTTGAAGGAAAAAATAAAAAAATTGAGGAGGAGAAGATGATATTGGAGTTGCATGTTGCGGATGTCGTCGATGATCACAAGATCAAGATGGATGCAATGCGCTTGAAGATGAGAAAGATTAAAAAATATGTCATTCATACCGAGGCTTGGTATCATTATGCCATTGGATCAATTGTTACATTGGTTGCGATTATGATCGCATTTGTTTTCACATTGAAATGTTTTACATAGTTTCAATGTATGATTTAATTAATTAGATGCTCTGGAGAGCTATATGTTGTTAGATGAGAATTATGTATGTACTTTGGTTTTAATGTGATGATGAACTTCTATTAATTTGGACACTTAATTATATATAATGCACGCAGATGAACCGGCAATGGATGTACGGTGACAGACACACCTCCGAGTACATTAAGGGCATGCATGAGTTTCTCGATGCGGCTGAGGCAAACAAGCAGAATGGTTTTATGTGTTGTCCATGCACTGAATATGGGAATACGATGTCTTACTCTAACCGGAAAATCCTTCACTCCCACCTGCTTTACAAGGGTTTCATGCCACACTATAATGTTTGGACGAGGCACGGAGAAATAGGGGTTATGATGGAAGACGGCGAAGAAGAAGAGTACAATGACAACTATGTGCCCCCTGAATACGGTGATGCTGCAACAGGGGAGCTGGTGAAGATCAAGAGAAACCAGACGATGTGCCCAATGATGCTGCAACGAGTGAAGCTGCTGAAGATCAAGAGGAACCAGACGATGTGCCCGATGATGATGATCTCAGCCGGGTCATTGTCGATGCAAGGACGCAATGCGAAAGTCAAAAGGAGAAGCTGAAGTTCGTTCGCATGTTAGAGGATCACAAAAAAGGGTTGTACCCCAATTGCGAAGATGGCAACACAAAGCTCGGTACCATACTGGAATTGTTGCAGTGGAATGCAGAGAATGCTGTGCCTGACAAAGGATTTGAGAAGCTACTGAAAATATTGAAGAAGAAGCTTCCAAAGGATAACGAATTGCCCGACAGTACATACGCAGCAAAGAAGGTCGTATGCCCTCTAGGATTAGAGGTGGAGAAGATACATGCATGCCCTAATGACTGCATCCTCTACCGCGGTGCATACAAGGATCTGAACGCATGCCCGGTATGCGGTGCATTGCGGTATAAGATCAGACGAGATGACCCTGGTGATGTTGACAGCGAGCCCCCTAGGAAGAGGGTTCCTGCGAAGTGATGTGGTATGCTCCTATAATACCACAGTTGAAACGTCTGTTTAGAAACGGAGAGCATGCCAAGTTGATGCGATGGCACAGTGAGGACCATAAGAAAGACGGGAAGTTGAGAGCACCCGCTGATGGGTCGCAGTGGAGAAAAATCGAGAGAAAGTACTGGGATGAGTTTGCAAAGGACCCAAGGAACATATGGTTTGCTTTAAGCGCGGATGGCATTAATCCTTTTGGGGAGCAGAGCAGCAATCACAACACCTGGACCGTGACTCTATGTATGTGTAACCTTCCTCCTTGGATGTGCATGAAGCGGAAGTTCATTATGATGCCAGTTCTCATCCAAGGCCCTAAGCAACCCGGCAACGACATTGATGTGTACCTAAGGCCATTAGTTGAAGAACTTTTACAGCTGTGGAATGGAAACAGTGTACGTATGTGGGATGAGCACAGACAAGAGGAATTTAACCTAAAGGCGTTGCTGTTCGTGACCATCAACGATTGGCCCGCTCTCAGTAACCTTTCAGGACAGACAAACAAAGGATACCACACATGCACGCACTGTTTAGATGACACTGAAAGTATATACCTGGACAAATGCAGGAAGAATGTGTACCTGGGCCATCGTCGATTTCTTCCGACCAACCATCAATGTCGAAAGAAAGGCAAGCATTTCAAAGGCGAGGCAGATCACCGGAAGAAGCCTGCCATGCGTACCGGTGATCACGTACTTGCTATGGTCAATGATTTACACGTAATCTTTGGAAAGGGTCCCGGCGCACTAGCTGTTCCGAATGACGCTGAGGGACACGCACCCATGTGGAAGAAGAAATCTATATTTTGGGACCTACCCTACTGGAAAGACCTAGAGGTTCGCTCTTCAATCGACGTGATGCACGTGACGAAGAACCTTTGCGTGAACCTGCTAGGCTTCTTGGGCGTGTATGGAAAGACAAAAGATACACCTGAGGCACGGGAAGACCTGCAACGTTTGCACAAAAAAGACGGCATGCCTCCGAAGCAGTATGAAGGTCCTGCCAGCTACGCTCTTACGAAAGAAGAGAAATAAATCTTCTTTGAATGCCTGCTCAGTATGAAGGTCCCGACTGGCTTCTCGTCGAATATAAAGGGAATAATAAATATGCCAGAGAAAAAGTTCCAGAACCTAAAGTCTCATGACTGCCACATGATTATGACACAACTGCTTCCGGTTGCATTGAGGGGGCTTCTACCGGAAAACGTCCGATTAGCCATTGTGAAGCTATGTGCATTCCTCAATGCAATCTCTCAGAAGGTGATCAATCCAGAAATCGTACCAAGGCTAAGGAGTGATGTGGCGCAATGTCTTGTCAGTTTCGAGCTGGTGTTCCCACCATCCTTCTTCAATATCATGACGCACGTCCTAGTTCATCTAGTCGATGAGATTGTCATTCTGGGGCCCGTATTTTTACACGATATGTTTCCCTTTGAGAGGTTCATGGGAGTCCTAAAGAAATATGTCCGTAACCGCGCTAGGCCAGAAGGAAGCATCTCCATGATCCATCAAACAGAGGATGTTATCAGGTTTTGTGTTGACTTCATTCCTGGTCTTAAGAAGATAGGTCTCCCTAAATCGCGGTATGAGGGGAGACTGACTGGAAAAGGCACTCTTGGAAGTGACTCAATAATATGCAAGGACGGATATATTTGGTCTCAAGGACACTACACGGTTCTATAGAACTCTACCTTGGTGACCCCGTATGTCGATGAACACAAGAACAGTCTGCACTCCAAACACCCGGAGCAGTGCGACGACTGGATTACATGTGAACACATCAGGACTTTCAGCAGTTGGTTGGAAACACGTCTCAGAGGTGACAACACTGTTTGTGATGAGCTGTACTTGTTGTCCAGGGGACCATCTTTGACTGTATTGACTTACAAAGGATACAAGATAAATGGGAATACATTTTACACGATCGCCCAAGATCAAAAGAGCACCAACCAAAACAGCGGTGTCCGCTTTGATGCAGCAACCGAGAGCGGAAAGGACACATATTATGCTTACATAGTGGACATATGGGAACTTGACTACGGACATGATTTTAAGGTCCCTTTGTTTAAGTGCAAATGGGTCAATCTGTCAGGAGGCGGGGTACAGATAGACCCACGGTACGGAATGACAACAGTGGATCTGAAAAATCTTGGGTACACTGACGAACCGTTCGTCCTAGCCAATGATGTGACACAGGTTATCTATTTGAAGGACATGTCTACCAAACCAAGAAAAAGAAAAGATAAGGAAGAGAATACATCATACGATGAGCCAAAGCGCCACATAGTTCTTTCAGGAAAAAGGGACATCCTGGGAGTGGAGGGCAAGACAGACATGTCTGAAGATTATGAAAAGTTTCATGAAATTCCTCCCTTCAATGTCAAGGCTGACCCAAGCATCCTGATAAACGATGAAGATTATCCATGGTTACGGCGCAATAAGCAAATGACACAAGCGAAGAACAAGTGAAGACTTTCTCCCGCAACTATTATGATGATACCATGCCAACTTTGTAATAGACGAGTATGCTATGCCAACTTTTTCAGAGTTCATTTGAAAACTATGAATTTAGGTCGAATTTTCTCTATAGGTGCATGTATGTTCATTTTTAGTAAAGTTAATCACAAACTTGTGATTCACATAAATTTCCAAGAATTCAAATTTTAACTATTCAAATTTGAAAACTAATGGCACTAACATAAAGTTTATAATTTTTCTAAAACTAATGGCACTAACAGAAAGTTTATAATTTTGCTGACCTAAAAGCAAAAAGATTTAAAAAATAAAATAAAAAACAAAAGAAAATAAATAATACAGAAAACAAAACAAAAAAACTGAAAAAAATAAAAATAGCAACAATAATTATTTTGTTGTAAGTAGAATCAAAATAAAATAAATAAAGCAGCAAAGAAAACAAAAAAACTAAAAAAGTGTTTTCAAATTTGAAAACTGATGGCACTAACAGAAAGTTTATATTTTTTTCTAAAACTAAAAGCAAAAAAGAATTAAAAATGAAGCAGAAAACAAAAGAAAATAAATAATGCAGAAAACAAAACAAAAAAACTGGAAAAAATAGGGCTCGCCCTTGGCCCATGACCATTAGTCTCGGTTTGTGCCACAAACCGGAACTAAAGGGTTGGTCTTCGTTGCGCTCAGAGTTTAGTCCCACCTCGCCAATCGAAGGGCGCCCACACCGGTTTATAAGCCCGTCCCTCTCTGCCTTGTTGAGCTCCTCTCAAAGTAAAAATAGATACCCCTATACGGGGAATTTGACCTAAATTCATAATGAATTTCTCTGAAATTCATAGAAATTGATTATGAATTTAGGTTGAATTTTCTCTATAGGTGCATCTATGTTCATTTTTTAGTAAAGTTAATCACAAACTTGTGATTCACACAAATTTTAAAAAATTCAAATTTAAACTATTCAAATTTTAAAACTAATGGCACAAACAGAAAGTTTATAATTTTTGTGACCTAAAAGAAAAAAGAAATCACTAAAAAACTATAAGTATTTTGTTCTAAGTAGAAATGAAAAAATAAATAGCAAAAAATAAAAAATTCCTATAATATTTGTTATGACTAACTAAAATTACCAAATTGAGTATAATGATAAAAATCAGTAATATTAAATAGCAGGAAAAAGAATGACTCAAAAATCAATTTT
>NC_041392.1:25903343-25903872 GCF_002162155.2 Triticum dicoccoides | reverse complement strand
AAAAAAAGTTCTAGGATCATCAAGGGGTCGAGAGGGGGTCGAGGGTCGCCGAGGGGTCGAGGGTCGAGAGGGGTCGAGGGTCGCCGAGGGGTCGATGGTCGAGAGGGGGTCTAGGGTCGCCGAGGGGTCGAGGGTCGTCGAACATGAGAGGAAGAGGAGGATAAAAAAAGAAGAGGAAGAAGAAAAAAGAGAGGAGAAGAAAGAATAGAGGAGTTCTTCTCCTTTATTCTTTCTTCTCCTCTTTTTTTTTCTTCTTCTTCCTCTTTTTTTATCGGGAACGAGGGTCGCCGAGCGGTAGATGAAACCCTAAATAGCAAGTATCGTCGGTGTAAGATACATGTGGCCGTCGGTGTCAGACACTACATCCACGTCCCACAAGCCACACGTATATATGTTCTCTGTGTGTGCGTGTGTGTGTGTGTGTATGTTCATGTATATATGCAAAAGATAGATTATCGTGGAGGGGGTATATCGACCCCCCCTCGTGTTGAAGTTATCGGGAGGGGGTATATCGATCCCCCCCCCCCCA
>NC_041392.1:25898723-25903206 GCF_002162155.2 Triticum dicoccoides | reverse complement strand
AGAAGAAGAAAAAAGAGGGGGGGTCGATATACCCCCTCCCCGATAATATTATTTTCCCATGTACGTATGTCGTGTCGATATAAACTCCCGATAACTTCAACACGTGGGGGGGTGGGTCGATATACCCCCTCCTGATAACATCAACACGTGGGGGGGGTCGATATACCCCCTCCCCGATAATATTATTTTCCCATGTACGTATGTCGTCGTTGTCGATATACCCCAAACCCTTGAAGTGTTGTCGAGGCCAGCCCAAACCCTAGAGAAGCAGCGTCGAGGCCACTAATTAATATTAGTTCTACGTTTGCCACTAATATATCCATCTGTCATGTTTGAATAATAATTGCCATGTTGTAAATATTTGTAGAAACTATGGACACCGCCCGAGACGAAGTACAAGAAGAGTTGTTGGGGGACATAATCGCACGAGGAAGTGATGCCGTCTGCTCGTTGTTTCTCAACGACACCGATGGTCTGGAAGCAGCTGGCTATGATTATGATGGCTCCGGTGACCCAATGCCGGTGCAGTGCAAGAAGGAGACCGTGGTGACGGCTCCGGTGACCGAACCGAGTCCGGCCAGGTATATATATTAGTTAAGCCTGTGCTGACTAGCTAGTTGATGCATTCATTGTTTTGGTATGTACACATATTAATTAAGTCTTTGTTCTTTTTTCTAGCCCTCTGGATCGAGCACAACTTCGGTAAAGAGACGAGGCCCGAAGAAAAAGTTGAGCTCGGATGAAAGGTTTGAGATCATAGCAATCGCGCCCGACGGACAACCGATTGAACCCATCCGGACAAAGAACGCATTTGTTGCTCATTGCGGGGTTCTGGTTAGGGACAAGATCCCGATCAGCATCCAGCAATGGTTAAAGCCGGCTACAGAAGACCCTGAGGTGTCTTATGTCAATGATATGCAGAAAAATGATCTTTGGACTGAGCTGAAGTCAAATTTCACCCTACCGCCAGAGGATGATCTAGAGAAGCCAGTTAAAGAGAAATTAATCAAGTTTTTTGCTCTTAAGAGGATGGCAGACCTATTCAGGAGGTGGAAGGACTAGCTAAATAAGTTTGTCGATAAAAAGAGACACCAGAATTCAAGGGCAGATATGAGAAGATTAGAGATCACTGGCCCGCATTTGTGGCCCACAAGACATCGGAAAAGAGTAAGAAGATGTCGGCGACAAACAAGCAAAATGCTGCGAAGAAGAAGCATCACCATCGCACGGGGTCAGGTGGCTACCTCGTAGCCCGGCCTAAGTGGGCCAAGACTGAGAATGATCTGGTTGATAGAGGGATCAAACCAGAGACAATTAACTGGCCAGACCGTTGCCGGACATGGTTCTTCGGGGCTGGCGGAACCTTGGACCCTATATCAGGGAAGTGCATTTGGACGGACGAGCAAATGGAAATACCAGTCAAGAGGCTTAAGCACTATATCGAAGCAGCGCAGCAAGGGACGTTCGTTCTAGACAAAGAGAACGACGAGCTCACAATGGCCCTCGGGAATCCTGAGCACCTTGGATGGACAGGAGGCACGCCAGGCTCCATTCCGTGGAAGGCTGGGTTTCCGGACGCAGGCGGTTACAAATGCCACGAGAGGAGGAAGAAAGTGGAGCAAACCCAACTGCAGGCGCTGCACGCTAGGGTACAAGCGACAGAGGAACGAGAAGAAAATCGCAGCAAACGAACTACCGAAACTTCCCCCGAAGCTACCCCGCCATCTCAACGGAGAAGCAGCATGGCTTCCACCGAGCTGCTTCAGCAGGAGCATGTCTTGACGGCTCCTGCCAGCTATCCCGTGGATGCTATCACGGAGTCTCAAAATTGCCACCTTATGAAGCAATGGATTAATATGAAGGTCAAGTCGGTTGTTGGCTCTGTTTTTCCTACTGAACCCGGTGCAACTTTTCACTGCCGGCCGATTCCAGAAGGATATGCTAGGGTGATGGTGGATGAAATAACGGAGGGATTTGAGGACCTCCAGCTTGACCACCCTACCGGTCAAGGGGAGACTCGCTGGGTTCTGCTCTGAAGACTCCATGCCTATGGCGGAAGGAGCTCATCAACCTTCCGAACTGGACGCCTCCGCCTCCTCCTCCTCCTCCGATGAGTCAGGGCACTCCGCCTCCTCCACCGCCTCCTCTTCCGGCGAGTGATGATCAGGGCACTCGGATGGCTCCTTCTCCGGCGCGTGGTGGCACTCCGCCTCCTTCTCCTCCTGCGCCGGCGCGCCCGAGAAGCTAGCCTCCTCCTTCTCCGCCTCGTCAGCAAGGGCGAAAGAGACCCACCACCGCTCCGGCTACTCCGGCGCGTCGTAGTCCTTCTCCTCCGCCTCGTAAGCAAGTAAAGAAGACAGCTGCTCCGTCTGCTCTGCCGGCGTCTAGCAGTACAGCCAGAGGCGGGAGGACATACAGATTCGGTCCTTCTCGGAAGACTCCAGAGAAGTTACCATACGAGAGGACCCCGGAGGAGAACGCCGAGATCGCGCGAGAAGAAGTGAGGAACTTCTTTGAAGGGGTGAAAGCAAAGAAACATCCACCTCCGGGGGTGAAGGTAGATCCAGTGAAAGTGAAGCGCACTCTGGCTGCCCTAACAAAACCACCCAAGTCTCTACCGAAAGGCAACTATGAGCGCATTATTGGAAAGGCATTTGCCGAAGCAGAGCGGTCGGGAAGTACTGTCAGTGATCAAAGGATGAAAGGACGACGAGCTGGGAAACAAATTGCCCAGCTCGGCGAACAAGCGAAGCAATCATGCCCCCCGCTCAAGGTGCCTAGCGACATCGTCGCTAATGATCCGAGGATGGTGCCCGGTTATAGCAATCTTGGAGATTACCTGCCCGACGATGTACATTATGATTTCTTGGGGGTGCAGATACAAAGATACGAGTACGGGAAGCCTCTCGTCAAAGATGAAAGATCTATATCAACGATGATGCGAAGATTGCATGATTGGTACTTGAAAATCAGCAGAGAGTCTGGGGGAGGAATACTTTGTATGTGAGAGTTAAAAAGGAGCATGACCTCGTTGGAATTGAACTGTTGCATGTTCCATTTGAGGAGTTCTTTCAGTTTTTTAATCAATTGGCCCTCAATAAAGCAACGGTCACCTGCTACTCTCTGTAAGTAGTACTACTTCTGTCATTAAGTCTCTTTATATAGCTCAGCTCTTTCATTGCATGTATTTATAATTATCCTCACTATATTATCCAGATTGAAGATCGTCGAATTGAAGAAAAGACAAATCGGTGATATTGGGTTCATTAACACAAATCTTATAGATGCAACTGAGGTTAAATTTCATGCCGCAGATACCGAGGCCAACTTGCTACGATCATTGGTAATAAATGAAAACAAAGATATAATACTGTTTCCTTACAACTTCAAGTGAGTGTTACTGTCTTGTGCATATTCGGTTTCCCTTATATATTAGTCAAGGTTATAGTAATGTAATTGATGAGTTATGCATGCGTGCGCAGGTTCCACTATATTCTCCTAGAGATTAAGCTTGAGCAGGGAGTAGTAACTGTCTTGGACTCTAAACGAAAAGATCCCCAGGAGTATGCGGACATGACTCAAATGCTCGAAAAGTAAGTTAAATCGACCATTATCCACCATATCAGCAACTTTGTTCATTTCTGATATCAAGTAATTGTTTTTTTTGTCTGGCAGGGTTTGGAGAAAATTCACCAAAAAAGCTTCAGGACTGCCGAAGAAGCTGGAATTTAGACACCCGAAAGTAAGTACTATAGTAGCATGTTCCGCACATCTCCTAGTGATTCAAGCGCTAGTTTCATCAATACCATTTGGCATTCTTACTTATCAGTTTGATTGACCTCTATTTCTTGTAAAGTGGTTGTGGCAGGAATAAGCGAATGATTTCTGTGGATACTATGTTTGCGAGTCCATCCGCCACATGACCTGTGAGCGGGGCTACTCTGACGAACAATATGAAGTGCGTAATAACAATATTTACAATTTTATTTTATTACCATCATTTGTGTTGAGTTTCATTCATTCATATATATATGTATTGACCCCCTTCTTCAAATTAGATGTTTCGGAAGCGGGATGAACTCCTAGCACCAGCTCGCATGCAAGCAATTCAAGAGGAATTGGCGGCATTCTTTTTTGACCACGTGATCGCTGAAGACGGACAATACTATGTGGACCATGCGTCCGTATGTTAGGAGATTATATTTGTAAGAGATAATTATTGTATATATGTAGCCGGTAGTGTCGGATAGATATACGAGAACTTGTTGTTCGACCAACCTCTCGGAGAAGGAGAGGTGGTCGATATCACTTCTCTCTGTATGCATATATGTTCATGACGATCCTTCTGTTTCCTTCTTTTGCTTACTAGCTAGCTAGCGTGTCTAGTCCTCTCTATACGTATGTATAGTACGTAGCATCGACCAAGCACGGACATAAGAGAGGACACTTCTCTCTATTAATTATAGCTAGCTAACACAATATA
>NC_041392.1:25864153-25898504 GCF_002162155.2 Triticum dicoccoides | reverse complement strand
AAAAAAAACAAAAACCTCAACCACAGAAATGCTGACGCGTGGATGCCTATTGATCCCGGTTAGTGCCACCAACCGGGAGCAAAGGCCCTCCTACCTGGGCTCCGCGCACAGGCCACGTGGAGGCCCATCTGTCCCGGTTCTGGACTGAACCGGGACTAAAGGGACAGGGCATTAGTAACGACTCTTTAGTCCCGGTTCAGGAACCAGGACAATAGGCCCGTTTTCTACTAGTGGTAAGTTGTAAGTACGATGACCTAGGATTTTGGTTTTACAGGTCTTACATGTATTTTCTTTTGTTATAGATCTGGTGAGGATGAGCATCACAATGATGGTACATACCTGAGGCTACATATATGCTCAACACAGCTGCATATTAGATTCCGTCAATAATGTAATTAGATGACGAGACCCGGTAATCTTTCTATTTCTTCTATATTGTGTTATTTTTTTCCGTCAGTTCTTCCAATCTTTCTAAAGATGGCAGGTTTAATTGGTTCCCTGTTTGACCATATATACTATATAGAAATCTTTTGGATTCTCTACAAACTTGATCTGCTTAATCAGAACGATATTTTGTTGTATACCAATTTTGGATCCATAAGGGCATCAACATCGCCTTGCTTTTCCCAAAGAAACCTACCGGCACCGACTCCATGTCGCATGGCTGCATCTGCATGCTAGCTAGCCGAGATCTGCTCTTCGGCCATGCCCATGATATCAACCAGAAATCTCATTACATGTGTCACATAGGCTTGAAGATCGGATAAAAACAGTGTTCATCTTTTAGGTTCTCCAAAATGACTGATAAGTTGGATCGGGAGGTGTTGGAATGCTGACCCTGGTCTTTAGTGATTTATTTTCTTTGCCTTCATTGATGATGATAATTATATATGTATCTGATCTATACTTCTCTCCTTAACAACCCAGTTTGTCTTGAATTTTTTTTGCTGATGGCTGGAGATATGGGTATCAAGATGGTTCGGTGTCCGGAAGTAATACCAGAAAGTCAACAACGAAAAAACAACTCCAACAGTAAAAAGTAGTTCTTCTAAATAAGTAGTAAAAAGTAGCTAATCGCGTATTAAAGGATCCTCCCAAATTCTTCTACCGTCCCTTTTGTATTATTATTTTCTTCCATATATACTGTTATATATGCAGATCTCAGACCCACCTTAGAAAGGCATATGTGTTCAGTAGACCAAGGAGAGGATCATGTTGTAAAAAACCAGCACCCTGGCCGCAAGAGGGAAATTGTGAAGACCACAATCAACTAGACTGATTGGCGAGGCAATTTCTGAAAGAAAAAAGACCTACTAATTGGGATTAAGATTGTATTCAATGGGCAACGGCATGGACCGGCACCATGACGAAGATATCTAGATCCCTAATGAGGTTAAGTTGCTTCTATCGCCCTCCTATATATGGCCGTTCAATCCCTCGCCCCATGCATCTGATCGCAGCGGACGCAGCTCCTCTGACGTACGGCGCACTTGCTGACGTGTGGACCCGAACCCACGCGTCAGTGGCCCAATGTCAGGTGGCCGTACGTCAGGGGATCCGGCTCCGATCGCAGCTAGCACCCATGCTGCATTGGAGAGATATCAAATCGAATAGTGAAGAGCAGATAGCCAATAATACGATGTTCACCCATGTATAGGTGTTTCACTGAACACTTTGTATGCATGTGTAATTTTTGCTCTTTATGCCGCGAGATGGAATAGAAAAGAGACGTAGAAGAAGATGGAATATCAAAGGGAGGATGCTGTCTGGAAGATGAGCATCAGGTATTTTTGGGTTGGCGGTTGTTGTCTACCGTGATCAGTAGGTTTCGCTTTCATATATGTGGGTCGTAAGTAAACATAGTTTCCCATCTAATTTTCTAACTGTGCCATGCAAGTTGTTGTCCTTTGAGATTTCCTATTCAAACTTCTCTGTTCACCGAGATTTCTCATCCGCCTTACATGAATTTCTATATGCGAATGGCCTGAACTCTAGGATTTAAAGATTTAGATATTTATGTTTCATCTTCAGAATAGGGAACTGCATGCAGTACATTACTGATATTAAAAAAATACACTGTGTTAGAACTGCATCATGCCGAGGTACAGTGATGATTAGGGGTGCTTCAAATAATAAAAATAGTGATGGACAACAAGTGGGAATTAACCTGCTTTCAAAACAGGCCATGTATCCTGTGTAAGTATAACATGGATGCCATGAAGAACTGTGTTCATATATAGGAAGTAGAATTATGTGTTAGCACAACAATACTATGTTAGGTAGGATACAGATGAGATAAGAAAGTGTGTATGTTATTCTTAAATACATGAAATGAAACTTAAGTTAGTAGTTTAAGTTTAAAAAATAATAATTCAGGAGAATATATGTCTCAGTATCCACTAGCATAAGAAGTTTGCTACCAGCGTGCAAATATATGTTGCTACTGTTTATTGTGTTTTTGTTCAGATGATATACAAACTGATGAGACAGTTCGTATAAAAGAGACTGGTAGTTGCATAATTTATTCTATAATGATCTAGAAAACTTGATGGTTAGTGCACATTAGATTTATGCTGGCCACATTTTTGTCATGATGCGAAGTGTTCTGTCAATAGGATTATTATTAGATCGTGAATATACTTTATATGCAGTGCCACCACTCAGTAGACTCCCACATTATTAAGATTCTGATAAGGTTTACTGTTTGTTAATTAGTACTGCAACAGTAACTTTGTAAGAGCTATGGTTTTCAATATCTTAGCCAGCAACAGAAACAAAAAGAAAATTATTTATATTACTTGATATCTTCAAATTGCATGTGAAACGGCTAACGTTGGGTGTTTTATGTAATGTAGATCATATCGATCATTCTTGGTACTACTTTGGTAGTATTTTATGGCATAGTACTATGACATTATCATTTGTTTTGGAGTATATTTTGAATGATATTGTTACTTTAAACAAGTCAGTTTATATAAAAGATATTATATACTAGCCCGTGTGAATGCATGGGTTGGCGGCTAGTGCAATTAACTTATTGGAGTTGAGATTAGCACGAAATGACGAGTGATCAGAAATTAGCAAATCCACCAAACTATTCGCCCTAAAAAACGAATGGACGTGCGGATCTCATGCATGGTCCCGTCGTCCTCCCAAACATCAATAATTCATGAAGCCAACGACAGCAACCAGGCAGCCATTGAAGTGGAGATGGACTGATCCAACAACCTGTGAGCACGCCGAGCACGCCTCCAGGCCCGCCAGCCATGTTATATACCAGCACGTCAGGAGCTCATGGCCGGGAACACGGTCACACGCACAAACACAGCGTTGCGGCCTCTGAGTAAGAACTGAAGCAACAAAGGTGAAGCGAGCTTGCTAGGGAGGAAGCCATGGAGATCGGGTTGCTGGCACCGGGTGAGAGGCCGCACGCCGTGATGATCCCCTACCCGGCGCAGGGCCACGTCACGCCGATGCTGAAGCTGGGCAAGCTGCTCCACGCCAGGGGCTTCCACGTCACCTTCGTCAACAACGAGTTCAACCACCGCCGCCTGCTGCGCTCCCAGTCCGCCGACACGCTACGTGGCCTGCCCGCGTTCCGGTTCGCCGCTATCGCCGATGGCCTTCCGCCGTCCGACCGCGAGGCCACGCAGGACATCCCTGCGCTGTGCTACTCTACCATGACCACCTGCCTCCCCAGGTTCAAGGAGCTCATCGTCAAGCTCAACGAGGAGGCCGGGGCCTCCGGTGGCGCGCTGCCGCCTGTAACCTGCGTGGTGGCGGATAGCGTCATGAGTTTTGGCCTTCGAGCGGCGCGGGAGCTCGGCCTCCGCTGCGCCGCGCTCTGGACCGCCAGCGCGTGTGGTTTCATGGGCTACAACCACTACAAGGATCTACTCGACCGTGGGCTCTTCCCTCTCAAAGGTATATATGCATGTCTCTCTCTTTATGTATTATACACAAGAAAATCAAATTTCTTCAAGTAACCCATGTTCTTTGGCTGCCTGTGTGCACGTCGAAATTAAAATG
The DNA here is from genome assembly GCF_002162155.2 of Triticum dicoccoides. Taxonomy (NCBI): domain Eukaryota; kingdom Viridiplantae; phylum Streptophyta; class Magnoliopsida; order Poales; family Poaceae; genus Triticum; species Triticum dicoccoides. The sequence continues at coordinate 25,894,475 of NC_041392.1, read as the reverse complement.
AGGTAACATTTCTTTTCGACAAAGGGTGAATTTTATTGACTCAGAGGCCACATGCTCTAATTTATTTGCTGTTGGTGCAGAAGAGGCGCAGTTGAGCAATGGATACTTGGACACGACCATCGACTGGATACCGGCGATGCCCAAGGACATGCGGCTACGTGACCTCCCGACCTTCTTGCGTGCCACGGACCCCGATGATATCATGTTCAACTTCTTCGTCCATGAGACGGCGGCCATGTCACAGGCCTCGGCGGTGGTCATCAACACATGGGACGAGCTCGACTCACCCCTGCTCGACGCCATGTCCAAACTCCTGCCGCCTATCTACACAGTGGGGCCGCTCCATCTCACGGTCCGCAACAACGTACCGGAGGAGAGCCCCCTCGCCGGCATTGGGTCCAACCTGTGGAAGGAGCAGGACGCGCCCCTTCGGTGGCTCGACGGCCGGCCGCCGTGCTCCGTGGTCTACGTCAATTTCGGGAGCATCACGGTGATGTCCAAGGAGCATTTGTTGGAGTTCGCGTGGGGGCTGGCCAACACAGGCTACACCTTCCTGTGGAACGTGCGGCCTGACCTCGTCAAGGGTGACGACGAGGCCGCACTTCCGCCGGAGTTCTCTGCGGCGATCGAGGGGCGGAGCATGCTCTCGACGTGGTGCCCACAGGAGAAGGTGCTAGAGCATGAGGCTGTAGGGGTGTTTCTCACACACTCCGGTTGGAACTCATCGCTCGAGGGCATCTGCGGCGGCGTTCCGATGTTGTGCTGGCCCTTCTTCGCGGAGCAGCAGACCAACTGTCGCTATAAGTGCACGGAGTGGGGCATCGGGATGGAGATTGGGGATGATGTGAGAAGGACCGAGGTGGAAGCCATGATACGGGAGGTCATGGAGGGGGAGAAGGGCCGAGAGATGCGACAACGCGTGATTGAGCTCCAGAAGAGTGCAGTGGCCTCCGCACGGCCTGGCGGAAGGTCCATGCGCAATGTTGATAGGCTCATCCACGAGGTGCTGCTGGCTTGAAATAAGCAAATTAAAGTAGTAAATAAATGTTTTGGAGAGCCTGAAGCACGAGCGACTCATGTTGTTCACCCGCTCACAACAAAATAATCAATCCCAAGCCAATGAGCATGGTCATCACACTCTAGCACAGGGCTTTCATGGGCCCCTCCCTACATCATCTTGTAATTCTGTGGACTTGTAATGATGATGAGCACCTCCGTCTCATCTAGCATATAATACCCATGTGTTGTTGCTACAGGGAAATGGTGAAGAATGCCTCCGCATGTCTGTTGACCACTATGTGATTCACCAATCCACCAAGGTCGGCGGCGGCGCGCACCTTAGAAAAATCCAATGTGGATCAATGACAAAGAGAAATCAAATCATGGTCCCCTTTTCTCTCTTATTGAGTTAAGTAATTTATTTTATTTTTACTTAGACCATGGAATTTTTTTAATTAGACCATGATTTTTTTAATTAGATCATGGTAGTTTTATTGTTGGTGGCAGGGCAAATTTATTTTACACACCATGAAATATGTGCTTCCACTACATGGCAAATGTACATGATTTTACTTCATTTTACAAGGCAAAATTATACCTTTTTGCGTCCAAAATTATGGCATTTTTATAAGAAATATTTCTGCTCACATGGCAAATTCATATTTGTTTTGCCCTCGCAAAGTGGTGTGAATTATTTATAAAGTTGCAATGTCACATGGAAAATTTACAAATTTTGTTTTTTCAAAATTTTGGCAAAGCATATTTTTGTGTAATATGTAACTGTAACATGTCAAACTTTTATAATATTTTGTACTGTCACATGGCATTTTGTATTGCTTCAAGGAAAAATAGAGAGAAAATGTAGTCACAAACATGGCAAATCATGAATAATGGCATATGGAATGAAACATTTCACAGCGAAATTCATAAAGTCTTTTTTAATCAAATATGTCACTCGCAATTTTTTCAAAACTTTTTGCAGAGTAAATTTGGTTTTTTGGCGATAGCGATTATTTAGAGTAAAATTACAAAACCTTATTTAGGTATCTGAACCCTTAATCTTGTGATAATTCAAACTAGTTGTTGTTTTCAAGATGACAAACTTTTGAAATATTTTGCAATCTTGATTGTGCTGGGAGGGATAATAATGGGCTGTCTTGGCCTAGTTCGGGGTGTAGCGATCAAAACAGTTTGCTCGACCCATGGGAAATATAATTCACTGGTGCCTCCTCAAAGGGGCGATTCCTATTTGATGCTCGTGAGTGGCAGTTTGGGTCGAACGACGCACTGTTTCCTCCTTTTTTTTTCTTTTTCTCCATTTCTCTTTCTTTTTATTTTATTTTATTTTTATTTTTTAATTATTATTTCTTTTTGTCTATTATATGAAGTACATTGTGTGTTACAAAAAATTTCATCGTATGTAAATGAAATGTTGACGGTATACCACAAAAAGTTCACATGCATTACAAAAGTGTTCATCGTATGTTTGAAATTGTTCAATGAATATACAAATGTTCACTGTGTGTTTTGAAATTGGTTCACGGTATATTACACAAATGTTCATTGTGTATGGAAAACAATTCAACGTATATTACAAAATGTTCAATGGGTATAAAAAATGTTCTATATATATATATATATATATATATATATATATATATATATTCATATTTTATGGAAAATGTTAATCACATGGCATTTGGTATTGGTTGGTGGAGAAAATAGAGAGAAAATGTAGTCACAAACATGGCATGCATATGTCATGAAACATTTTACTGCAAAATTCATAAATTCTTTTTTTAAACCAATATGCCAGTCACAATTTTCTAAAACTTTTGTAGAGTAATATTTTGTTTTTTGGCGATGGCGATTATTTAGAGTAAAATTACGTCACCTTATTTAGGTATACAAAACCTTGATCGAGAGATAATTCAAATTTGCTGTTGTTTTTAAGATGGCAAATTTTTTAATTTGTTTGCAAAATGTTGATCGTACTGGGAGGCATATTATATGGGCAAAAGAGCGGTTCCCTCATGGGGAAGATGGTTCATTAGTGCCTCCTCCAAGGGGCGATTCCTATTTGTGGCCTCGCTGAAGAGCGGCCTCCCAACACCCGAGTTTGGGCCGACCCACAATCACTTTTCTGTTTCGTCTTTTTTATGTTTCTTTTTTTCTGTTTCAGTTTCTATTCCTTTTGTGGATTCTTTTTTTCAGTTTCTTCGTGGAGACATAATGTTGAGGAGTGAGGGGATGCATCGATGTCAGCGGTGCGAACCTTAGAAAAATCCAATATGGAGCAATTATAGAGAGAAATCAAGTCATGGTCCCCTTTTCTCTTATAGAATTAACTAATTTATTTTACTTTCACTTAGACCACGGAATTTTTTAATTAGACCATGATTTTTTAATTAGATCATGGTAGTTTTATTGTTTGTGTCATGGCAAATTTATTTTACACGCCATGTGAAATGTGCTTCCCACTACATGAAAAATATACATAATATTACTTCATTTTACATGGAAAATTATACCTTTTTGTGTCCAAAATTATGACATTTTTATAAGAAATATTTTCTGCTCACATGTCAAATTCATATTTATTTTGGCCCCGCAAAGTTGTGTGAACTATTTACAAAGGTGCAATGTCACATGGAAAATTTATGATTTATTTTTCAAAATTTTGGCAAAACTTATTTTTGTGTAATATGTAACTGCCACGTATTAAACTTTTATAATTTTTTGTACTGTCAGTCTGTCACATGGCATTTTGTACTGCTTCATGGAAAAATAGAGAGAAAATGTAGTAACAAACATGGAAATTCATGCATAATGGCATATGGCATGAAGCTTTCACTGCAAAATTCATAAAGTCCTTTTTTAAATCAAATATGTCACTCGCAATTTTTTGAAAACTTTTTTTAGAATAAATTCTTTTTTGGCGATGGCGATTATTTAGAGTAAAATTAGAAAACCTTATTTACATATCTGAAACCTGAATTTTGTACGATATTTAAAATCAGCTATTGTTTTTAAGATGGCAAACTTTTGGAATATTTTGCAATCTTGATCGTGCCGCGAGGGATACTAAATGGTTTGTCTTGGCCTAGTTCGGGGTGGTTCTTCTAGCGAACAAAACAGTTTGCTCGACCCGTGGGAAAGATAGTTCACTAGTGCATACTCAAAGGGGAAATTCCTATTTGACGGTCGTGAGCGGGAGTTTGGGCCGGACCATGGTCGCTTCGCTGTTTCTTCCTTTTTATGTTTATTTTTCTCTGTTTCTCTTTCTATTTATTTTCCTTTTTTATTTTTTCCTTTATATTTTTTAATATACGAAGTTCATTATGTGTTACATAACTTTTCATCTTATATAAATGAAATGTTCACAATATACTACAAAAAGTTCACCATGCATTATAAAATTGTTCATCATATATTCGAATTTGTTTAATGAATATACAAAATTTCACTGTGTGTTTTTAAATTTGTTCAGGGTATATTACGCAAATGTCCAATGTGTATGAAACAATTGTTCAACGTATATTACAAAATGTTCAATAGGTATTAAAAAATGTTCAATGTATATATTCCTATTTTATAGAAAATGTTAATCACATGGCATTTGGTATTGGTTCATGGAGAAAATAGAGAGAAAAAGTAGTCACAAACATGGCATGAAACATTTTACTGCATAATTCATAAGTTCTTTTTTGTAATCCAATATGCCAGTCACAATTTTTGAAAACATTTTGTAGAGTAATATTTCGTTTTTTGGCGATGGAGATAATTTTGAGTGAAATTGTGACACCTTATTTAGGTATCTGGAACCTTGATCTTGTGATAATTAAAATTAGCTGTTGTTTTTAAGATGGCAAAATTTTGAATTTGTTTTCAAAATATTGATCGTACTGGGAGGCATACTAAGTGGGCAAAAGAACGGTTCCCTAGTGGGGAAGATAGTTCACTAGTAGTAGGGAACTATCTTCCCCACTAGGGGTGATTCCTATTTGGGGCTTCGCTGAAGCATGACCTCTTGACACCCCACTTTGGGCCAGCCCACGTTCACTTTGTTGTGTCTTCCTTTTTATGTTTCTTTTCAGTTTCAGTTTCTCTTTTTTTTAATTTCAGTTTCTATTTCTTTTTTTCAGTTTCAGTTTCTATTTCTTTTTGTGGTAGTTTTATTGTTGGTGGTGTGGCAAATTTGTTTTACACACCATGCGAAATGTGCTTCCCACTACATGGCAAATGTAGATAATTTTACTTCATTATACATGGCAAAATTATACCTTTTGTGTCCAAAATTAAGGTATTTATAAAAGAAATATTTCATGCTCACATGGCTAATTCATATTTGTTTTGCCCCCGCAAAGTGGTGTGATGTCCACTACACAACCTTCTTCTTGTAGACGTTGTTGGGCCTCCAAGTGCAGAGGTTTGTAGGACAGTAGCAAATTTCCCTCAAGTGGATGACCTAAGGTTTATCAATCCGTAGGAGGCGTAGGATGAAGATGGTCTCTCTCAAGCAACCCTGCAACCAAATAACAAAGAGTCTCTTGTGTCCCCAACACACCCAATACAATAGTAAATTGTATAGGTGCACTACTTCGGCGAAGAGATGGTGATACAAGTGGTATATGGATAGTAGATAATGGTTTTGTAATCTGAAAATATAAAAACAGCAAGGTAACTAATGATAAAAGTGAGCACAAATGGTATTGCAATGCGTTGAAACAAGGCCTAGGGTTCATACTTTCACTAGTGCAAGTCCTCTCAACAATAATAACATAATTGGATCACATAACCATCCCTCAACATGCAACAAAGAGTCACTCCAAAGTCACTAATAGCGGAGAACAAACGAAGAGATTATGGTAGGGTACGAAACCACCTCAAAGTTATTCTTTCCAATCAATCCGTTGGGCTATTCCTATAAGTGTCACAAACAGCCCTAGAGTTCGTACTACAATAACACCTTAAGACACAAATCAACCAAAACCCTAATGTCACCTAGATACTCCAATGTCACCTCTAGTGTCTGTGGGTATGATTATACGATATGCATCACACAACCTCAGATTCATCTATTCAACCAACACATAGAACCTCAAAGAGTGCCCCAAAGTTCCTACCGGAGAATCACAACGAAAACGTGTGCCAACCCCTATGCATAGGTTCATGGGCGGAACCCGCGAGTTGGTCACCAAAACATACATCAAGTGAATCACGTGATATCCCATTGTCACCACAGATACACACGACAAGACATACATCAAGTGTTCTCAAATCTTTAAAGACTCAATCCGATAAGATAACTTCAAAAGGGAAACTCAATCCATTACAAGAGAGTAGAGGGGGGAGAAAACATCATAAGATCCAACTATAATAGCAAAGCTCGTGATACATCAAGATCGTATCACCTCAAGAACACGAGAGAGAGAGAGAGAGAGAGAAAGAGAGAGATCAAACACATAGCTACTGGTACATACCCTCAGCCCCGAGGGAGAACTACTCCCTCCTCGTCATGGAGAGCACCGGGATGATGAAGATGGCCACCGGAGAAGGATAGGTGGCTACAGAGGCTTCTGGCTTGCGGAACTCCCAATCTATTCTGCTCCCGATTGTTTTAGGGTATGGGGAGATATATAGGCGGAAGAAGTACGTCAGGGGGGCCACAAGGGGCCCACGAGGGTGGAGGGTGCGCCCAGGGGGGTGGGCGCGCCCCTGCCTCGTGGCCTCCTTGTAGATCCCCTGACGTGCACTGCAAGTCTTCTGGGCTTCTTCTGATCCAAAAATAAGTTCCGTGAAGTTTCAGGTCAATTGGACTCCGTTTGGTTTTCTTTTTCTGCGATATTCTAAAACAAGGTAAAAACAAAAACTGGCACTGGGCTCTGGGTTAATAGGTTAGTCCCAAAAATGATATAAAAGTGTATAATAAAGCCCTTAAACATCCAAAACAGTAGATAATATAGCATGGAGCAATCAAAAATTATAGATACATTGGAACGTATCAGCATCCCCAAGCTTAATTCCTGCTCGTCCTCGAGTAGGTAAATGATAAAAATAGAATTTTTGATGCGGAGTGCTACTTGGCATAATTTCAATGTAATTCTTCTTAATTGTGGCATGAATATTCAGATCCGAAAGATTCAAGATAAAAGTTCATATTGACATAAAAATAATAATACTTCAAGCATACTAACTAAGCAATTATGTCCTCTCAAAATAACATGGCAAAAGAAAGTTCATCCCTACAAAATCATATAGTTTAGTCATGCTCCATTTTCGTCACACAAGAATGCTCTCATCATGCACAACCCCGATGACAAGCCAAGCAATTGTTTCATACTTTAGTAATCTCAAACCTATAAACTTTCACGCAATATATGAGCGCGAGCCATGGACATAGCACTATGGGTGGAATAGAATATAATGAGGGGGTTATGTGGATAAGACAAAAAAGGAGAAAGTCTCACATCAACGAGGCTAATCAATGGGCTATGGAGATGTCCACCGATTGATGTTAATGCAAGGAGTAGGGATTTCCATGCAACGGATGCACTAGAGCTATAAATGTATGAAAGTTCAACAAAAGAAACTAAGTGGGTGTGCATCCAACTTGCTTGCTCACGAAGACCTAGGGCACTTGAGGAGTCCCATTTTTGGAATATACAAGCCAAGTTCTATAATGAAAATTCCCACTAGTATATGAAAGTGACAAAACAAAAGACTCTCTATCATGAAGATTATGGTGCTACTTTGAAGCACAAGTGTGGCAAAGGAGAGTAGCATTGTCCCTTCTCTCTTTTTCTCTCATTTTTTTATTTTTTTATTTTTTTGGGCCTTCTCTTTTTTTATGGCCTTTCTCTTTTTTTTGGGCCTTCTCTTTTTTATGGCCTTTCTCTTTTTTTATTCCTCACTTGGGACAATGCTCTAGAAAATGATGATCATCACACTTCTATTTATTTACAACTCAATGATTACAACTCGATACTAGAACAAAGTATGACTCTATATGAAGGCCTCCGGTGGTGTACCGGGATGTGCAATGACTCATGAGTGACATGTATGAAAGAATTATGAACGGTGGCTTTGCCACAAATACGATGTCAACTACATGATCATGCAAAGCAATATGACAATGATGAATGTGTCATGATAAACGGAATGGTGGAAAGTTGCATGGCAATATATCTCGGAATGGCTATGGAAATGCCATAATATGTAGGTATAGTGGCTGTTTTGAGGAAGATATAAGGAGGTTTATGTGTGAAAGAGCGTATCATATCACGGGGTTTGGATGCACCGGTGAAGTTTGCACCAACTCTCAATGTGAGAAAAGGCAATGCACGGTACCGAAGAGGCTAGCAATGATGGAAGGGTGAGAGTGCGTATAATCCATGGACTCAACATTAGTCATAAAGAACTCACATACTTATTGCAAAAATCTACAAGTTATCAAAAACCAAGCACTACGCGCATGCTCCTAGGGGGATAGATTAGTTGGAAAAGACCATCGCTCATCCCCGACCGCCACTCATAAGGAGGACAATCAAATAACACCTCATGTTTCAAATTTGTTACACAATGTTTACCATACGTGCATGCTACGGGACTTGCAAACTTCAACACAAGCATTTCTCAAATTCACAACTACTCAACTAGCACGACTTTGATATTATTACCTCCATATCTCAAAACAATCATCAAGCATCAAACCTCTCTTAGTATTCAAAACACTCATAAGGAAAAATTTACTAATCTTGAATACCTAGCATATTAGGATTATTTAAGCAAATTATCATGCTATTTAAGACTCTCAAAATAATATAAGTGAAGCATGAGAGTTCATCTATTTCTATAAAATAAAACCACCACCGTGCTCTAAAAGGATATAAGTGAAGCACTAGGGCAAATGATAAACTACTCCGAAAGATATAAGTGAAGATCAATGAGTAGTCGAATAATTATGCAACTATGTGAAAACTCTCTAACATTTAATAATTTCAGATCTTGGTATTTTATTAAAACAGCAAGCAAAACATAAGTAAGTAAACTGACGCTCCAAGCAAAACACATATCATGTGGCCAATAAAAATATAGCTCCAAGTAAAGTTACTGATGAACGAAGACGAAAGAGGGGATGCCTTCCGGGGCATCCCCAAGCTTAGGCTTTTGGTTGTCCTTAAATATTACCTTGGGGTGCCTTGGGCATTGAAAGTGCGTTATATCAACTAGAGGGGGGTGAATAGGCGATTTTTATGAATTCTTCACTAAGGAATTTTCAGGTGAGGAAATTCCTTAGCGAAGAACTGCTAGCAGCGGAATAAGTACTCAAAAGTAAATATAACAGAACACAAGCATAGTCATCATGATGAAATGAAGACAGACACAAAGTACAGAAAGCGTAAGCACAGGATATCACAGGATGAAGACAAACAGACTGAAGAAATTGAACTAAGGAAATCGATAAAATCTTCAGTCAAAGTCTTCAAGCACAGATATGAACAAGCACACAACACAGTTATGAGAAAATGAAAGAGTTGAGGAAATAGAACCAGTAAGCTTGGTGAAGACAATGATTTGGTAGACCAGTTCCAACTGTTGTCTCAGTTGTACATCTGGTTAGGGCGGCTAGGTATTTAAACCTGAGGACACACAGTCCCGGACACCCAATCCTGAACACGCAGCTCAGGACACTCAGTCCTCACCGTATTCCCTTTGAGCTAAGGTCACACAGACCTCGCCCAATCGCTCGTGGTAAGTCTTCAGGTTACTTACGAACCTTCACAAACTTGGTCACTCTGCGGTCCACAATTCCTCTTGGATGCTCTAGACCATGACGCCTAACCGTCTGGAAGAAGCACAGTCTTCAAAGGTAACAAGCGTCAGATCCACGCAGGATCAATCTCTTCAGTGATGCTCAATCACTTGGGGTTTGTAGGTGTTTGGGTTTGGGTTTTCCTCACTTGATGATTTTCGCTCAAAGTCCTCGGAGGATGGGTTGCTCTCAAATGACATGTGTCAGTTTCTCTCAGAGCAGCCAACTAGCTAGTGGTTGTAGGGGGCGGCTATTTATAGCCTAGGGAGCAGCCCGACATGATAAGACATAAATGGCATTCAATGATATGACCGTTAGGTGGATAGATATTTTGGGACAGCTGGCTCATAGCACAGCAACGGTCGAAATTTTGAGTAGCAAAATCCTCAGGGCTATCATGTTCCTCACTGCGTAGGTAATCCGCACTGGCGAATTCCTAACTCCTCAGTCAGAACAAATTCCTCAGAGACCAAAAGAACTTCATCTCTGTCACTGAAGAATATGACTGGACTGTATGAGATTTCCAATGGCTTCACTCGAAGGGATTGGTAGGTGTAGGATTTTGAGTTGAGCATCACATAATTTTTCCTTAGTATTTCCTTGACCCCCTTTAACAGTACGGTGTTTCCTATGACTCAAGAAAGAGAAAATGAAACTATGAAAACAAAAGTCTTCACGCTTCATGTTCCTTGAATGAATACCAAGTCTTCAAGGTCACACCAATTTCTTCACTTTCAAAGTCTTCAAAAAGTCTTCAGAAATCCAAAGTCTTCAGTCGAAGAACTTCATTTTTAGGGGTCGACTTTCTCTGTAAATATCAAACTCCTCATAGACTTATAGACCTGTGTACACTCACAAACGCATTAGTCCCTTAACCTATAAGTCTTCAAGACACCAAAATCACTAAGGGGCACTAGATGCACTTACAGTCTCCCCCTTTTTGGTGATTGATGACAATATAGGTTAAGTTTTCAACGGGGATAAACATATGAAGTGTAAATACTGATATTGAGGAATTTGATTGCAAGATATAGTAGAACTCCCCCTGAATATGTGCATGGTGAGGTATTTGCTTTTGAAGCATTGCACACTTGAAGAGTAGAATCATGGAGATCTCCCCCTATATCTTGGAATTCATACACGCATTTGACATATCGTAATGAAGAATTTGAAATGCATGATGAAATATGGTGGCTGATGTAATTCAGCATGCGTGTGTTAGCATATATGAGGAATAAGCATGCAGAAACACATATCAAAAGTATCAGACCACCATCGGGTTTAATTTTACAACTCGATCCAATAAAGTCTCAAAAGAACGAGAGTTGTAACTTAACAAAAAAACGCCCATATAGAAAGACCCGCTTGAAGACTAACTCAAAATTCTCCCCCTTTGTCATCAAATGACCAAAAGGATCGAATATGAGGACTAACGCCCCGGAAGAATATCAAGTTGATGAAGGAGCGCCAACATTGTTGGGGTCATTTGTCGTGGAAGGGCCTGCCGCAGTGTCGTCCAAGTCTTCATTCTCATCGGTGTCGCGCGATGAAGAATATGAGCTAGCCACCAAGGAAGGAACCTTGACCTTCTTGAATTTCTTCGGTGGAGGTGCAGATCAGTCAAAATATTCCTTGAGACCCATTTTCTTGAGATCTTCTTCACCATACAGATGTGACAGAATGGCCCAGGTGCGACCGAAAACTTCATGGAGGTAGTAATGGTTTTTCTTCACTGCATTGTGTGTAGCAGTCATGTTGTGAAGAAATGAACCAAACTGACGCTTAACCCATTTATGATTTCGATCCACCTTCTGGTGAAGACTAAGCAGAAGCTCACGACCAGTCATCACACGAGGAGCAGTGGCTTGAGGAGTAGACTTGGGTGCATTGGCAGAGTCATGTGTGGCAGAGTCATCATTGGTGGAATAAGATGCAGCTTTGCAAAACTGTCCATCCAATGGACGAATGCCTTGATCTATAACAGCTGGTGCCTTGCCCTTTTCATCAACTTACGAGGCCAAGTAGCTGAGGTGATTCTGAAAATCAGCTTTGTAGTTGAGTGAAGACCTTGTCCTGAGGAATCTCATAATCCAAGGTGCATAAGGCTTCAGCTCAAACGGAGAAAGTGCAACATTTGCCAGAGTCCTCATGAAGAAATCGTGATAATTGACAGGAATGCCATGGACGATATTGAATACCAGATTCTTCATGATGCCAACAATTTCCTCATCAGATGAGTCGTGGCCTTTGATGGGACTCATTGTCCTCGTTAGAATGCGATAGATAGTTTTGGGCACATAAAGTAATTCCTTCACGAGGAATTTGGTTCGTGGGGCCTGACCTGACTTCAAAGGTTTCATTAGCATTTGCATGTAGTGATTTGTAAGCTCAGGTTCACTGTAAATGCAATGAGCTTCTTCAAGGGGAGGACTGAGTGGTAAGGCACGAAGCAATTCAGTAGCTGGTGTTGTGTAGTGAGTGTTCTCAGACATCCAGTCCAGCACCCATGAATTCACATCTTCAGAATCTCCTGTGATGTGCAGCGTTGCATAAAATTGAAGAATCAGTTCTTCATTCCAATCGCATATGTCAGAACAGAAGTTTAATAGTCCAGCGTCGTGAAGAACACTGAGGACTGGCATGAAGCGCGGCAGAGATTCCATATCCACGTGAGGAATGTGCTCATGGTAGAAGATTTTGTTTTTGTTAAACAGCACTAAGGAATAGAAATTGGCTTGGATGGCTGTCCAGAAACGCCTCTTCCTAATGCGAGCAGAGTTATAAGGGTTGTAGTCTTCGAAGAATACGTGCTCGCCGAAGAAATCATCAGCCTTGAACTTTTGCTTCCTGGAGAATGGATCCTTTGGCTTGGGTAGAGGAGTGTCAGTGAGTTGCATCACGACCTCAGGAATCTCAATCACAGGTTCTTCAGGCTGAGGAATTTCTGGTTCCTCTTTAGTGGCAGTCTGTGTCTTCAGATGTTCAGCAGCAGCAGTTTCTTCAGCACTAGTGGCTGGAATTTCTTCACGTACAGATGAAGTGGGGTGAGTTTCTTCAGAGCCCATTTGAACAGTTTGTGTAGGGGACTGAGGTATTTGCTGCAACGGTGTGAACATTGGAGAGTTTGGATGCTGACTTTCCCAGAATTCATCACTCATCACTGGTGTGGAGCAGCCAACGTCCACATCTTCATCCTCCATTTCTTCAACGCCAGCCTCTTCAGCAGTGAACTGAGGAAGAGGCGAGGAAGTTACAGGAGTTGAAGGGATCTCATCCACTTCAATTTCTTCATCCAACTGCTCTGACGAAGCAGCAGAAGGAGTTTCTTCATCAGATCCAATGAGGATCACATATTCTTCATCGAAAGGAACAAGGTCCTTTGATGGCATGGTAGAGAGAGGAACAACATCAATGGGATTTTCAAACGAGCTGGTCAAAGGCTTCATCTTCTTCGGAGCTGAAGAATCTGAAGTAGCTGATGCTTTCCTTTTCTTCACTGCTGCACACTCTGCAGTCTTGGTTTTCTTCACATCTGATGCAGATGGAAGGATCGGAGTTGGTGTTGGCGCAGGAGGAGCAGAGGAATCGGGTTGATTTTCTTCAGGCACAACTGATGCAGTTGCCCTAATTTCTTCATCTTCTTTAGGCGCACCACTAGTGGATGCCCTGGCAATTTCTTTAGCGGCTGGAATGCAGTCATCAGCCCTAGAACTTACATTTTCTTCAGCAGCCTGATTTTCATCAACGGTGCTGGCATGTTCTTCAGTTGGCTGAGAAGATGCTTCAGCCTGAGGAATTTCCTGTTGTGTTGGGGCAGCAACATTGGAAGTGAACTATTCAGTTATCTTTACAAATCTAACTTTGGCTCCTTGCCAATCAGCATAGTAGGCTTTGAAGTCATCGCTGAGGGTTTTGATTTTAGATTGGATTTACAAGTTCATCGGTTGTCATAGTGACAACGTTGTTCTTCATAAATTTCTCCTTCTTGTATTGCGCTTTCTTGATCTGCCTGGCCTTCTCATATTTCCATTTTTCTTCTTGGATGAAATGGGTCAGCATGTGACTTTGGCCAGGAGTCAGCTTGAAATCAGGCATGGGAGTGTTGGGGTCCATGTGCCAAACATCAATGTATTCGAGGATCAACTTTGGATCCAAAAGTAGTGGCACATCTGTTCCCTTGGCTCTAGCGGCCCTGACTTGCCTATCTCTAATGATTTCAGCAAGTTCATCATCATCAGCTTCGTCTTCTTCAGACGACACTTAAAAGGAGACCTTCTTCTTCTGAGGACTAGGGCGAGGACCTCGTCCAGCAGTGACCTTTGTCTTCAGTAGAGAGGGTCCCGTTGAAGAATTTGGTGCAGCTGAGGAACTAGCTGAAGCTCCTGAGGCAATTGAGACGCCTATGGTCCTTTGACACGTGGCGAGATGCACAGGTGCAGAGGACTTTGTCGGAACAGGTGAGGACTTGTAAGGAGCTGAGGATTTGGGAGGAACAGGAGCAACATGAGAAGTTGGCCTTGATGGCTTTGAAGATTCTGGCCGTGAGGGCATTGCTGAGGAACTTGGCCTTGAAACCACTGAAGGTGAAGCACTTGGCTTGTGCGCAGGCTTCTTTGACATGGCCTTCTTAGGCTTGACAGAGGCCTCAGCGGCAGCAGCAGCAGCAGAGTCTTCGTTGAATTTTCTCACAACTTCTTTGGCTTGTTTAGCCAACTTGGCTTGGCGCTTGGCCCATTCATCCGGATAATCCTCACCACGCTTGAGGCTGGTGGGATCAGCTATTTGGCCAGGTGCCAATGGAGGTCTTGGGCATGGAGGATTGAGTGTGAATTTCTTCATGTACTTGGGAGTAACATACCGATACTCCCTCCACTCTCTTGCCCATCTCCTTTCTATCCTCTGTATTCACACCTTGCGCTGATTTTTGTCCTCTTTTCCAAACTTGGCCTCATCAGGAGTGCAGTAATCTTTGTATATGTCATCAGGGATTTCAAACGTTGTGTTGACCTCAGCCCTCTTTCCTCCTTTCTGTGGCTTCTTACCGTCAACCATTTTCTTCAGTTGAGGAATTTGAACAATTGAATTTTCTGAAGAAGTATACAACTTTTCTTTGAGGAACGCTGCAAATGAGTTAAGTTGATGTGAACCTAGAGATTCAGCAGCTGACATGAGTACCTGTGAACAGAGTATAGTTGCGAGGAATTTGGAGAGGTCATATGCGTTCTCAGAAGGTTTTGTAAAAAGAACAAGTTTGAGGAATTTGACCAGATGAGTCGTGAAGAATTTCACTAAGCGTTCTTTGTCTTAGGTTCCAGAAATGTGTAGATAAAAAATCCACACATTTGAGGAATCTTGAAGAAAAACATAGCTTAGAGAAACGAATCAAGAATAGATGATATGTGAGGTGTTTTAGTGTGTGAGGATTTGAAGAAAAACACTTTTGAAGATTTTGTAGAAAACATTCGAATCAAAGAGGACAGTAAAAGTAACTTCTAATTACCCCAGATGAAGAACACGACGAACTAAGAGATGGAGAGGTGAAGTTCGTTTGTGTAGATCTTCCATGCCCTAACTCGGCAGGGGAAGACGGCTACAGCGGCGACGGAGTGAAGATTTCCGCGGCCGGCGGGAGTACGACGGCGACGAGGTCGAAGAAGTGAAGCTCTTCCTCACCGGCGACGATGAAGTAGCAGCGGCACTAGGGTTTGAGAAGCTCGAGCTGGAGAGAGGTCGAGCGGAGTAAAAGAAGTGAGGAAGGGGAGAGGGGTATTTATAGCCATGGTGAAAACCGTTCGCCCGAAGAATTTGGACGGACGTGCCCCTGACCCTTCTCATTCGCATGACATGTGTCACCCACGTACTGAGAAGTGGAGATCGCGTTAGATCGTGGGTGAGTGGATAAGTATGTCGTGGGATGTGGAACGGTTTGAGTGGCAAAGCCAAAAATTGGATAAGATAAGTTAAAAGTTCCGTTCGCAATTTCTTCAGCTGACAAGGACACAGTGAAGATTTTGAACGAGTTTCAAATAGAACGCACATGAAGAATTTGTGAACAGATTGGGTTGAGTATAGCATAGAGGGGGAAGAGTCCGATCACATTCACTTAGCAGAAAAACCAACTTGAAGATATATATATATATATATATATATATATATATATATATATATATATATATATATATATATATATATATAGCCAATGAAGAAGAACAACAGAAACAGTGAAGACAATGCAAAGTTGAAGATTTAAACAACTGAGGAATTTCAACTTTTGGTGGTGGCGTGACCCACCGTATAAGAATGATGATTTCATACACCGCGTACAATTATCGTAGGGTTCTAAGAATCAAATTCTTCGTTAATTTCTTCACACTTAGAGTGTTATTCTTCATTGATTGAAGAAAAACGTTTCTTCAGGTGTTGCACATCTAAGTCATCAATTTTGCATAAGTGTTAGGATGAGTGTCCTTTTCAGAGAACATTCGAAGATCTAGGATATTTATCTCACACCGCAACTTGCTAAATCTCTTCTCATCCAAGGGCTTTGTGAAGATATCGGCTAGCTGTTCTTCAGTCTTCACATGTTCAATAGAGATGTCGCCCTTCAACACATGATCACGAAGAAAATGATGACGAATCTGAATGTGCTTAGTCTTCGAGTGCTGAACTGGGTTGTGAGCAATCTTGATGGCACTCTCATTGTCACAGAAGAGAGGCACATTCTTCATGTTGACGCTGTAGTCCTTGAGAGTTTGCTTCATCCATAGCAATTGAGCACAGCAAGAACCAGCGGCAATATACTCAGCTTCAGCAGTAGATAGTGATACGCAGTTCTGTTTCTTTGAGGACCAACAGACCAAAGATCGTCCGAGGAAATGACATGTACCAGATGTTGACTTGCGGTCCACACGATCACCAACATAGTCAGAGTCAGAATATCCAATGAGATCAAAAGCTGAGCCCTTGGGGTACCATAATCCAAGTGTTGGTGTGTGAGCTAGATATTGAAGAATATGCTTCACAGTCTTATGGTGTGATTCCTTCTGTGTAGCTTGAAATCGGGCACACATGCAAACACTAAGCATTATATCTGGCCTAGATGAACATAAGTACAATAAAGAACCAATCATGGAGCGGTATACCTTATGATCAAAGTCAATACCATTTTCATTAGTGCACAGATGGCCATTTGTGGGCATAGGAATTTTGACGCCTTTGCAATCTTGCATGCCGAATTTCCTCAGTACATCCTTGAGGTATTTCTCCTGAGATATGAATATGCCATTGCGTTGTTGACGAATTTGAAGACCTAAGAAGAATTTTAATTCTCCCATCATAGACATTTGATATTCTTCACTCATCATGTAGGAAAATTCATCACTATAACATTGGTCAGTACAGCCAAAGATAATATCATCAACATATACTTGGCACACAAACAATTCACCATCATAAGATTTAGTGAAAAGAGTAGGGTCGAGTGAACCGGGTTTGAAGCCTTTCTTCATGAAGAATTGCTTCAAGGTATCATACCACGCCCGCGGGGCCTACTTGAGGCCATAGAGGGCCTTGTTGAGTCTGAAGACTTTGTCAGGATTCTTTGGATCTTCAAAACCTGTGGGTTGAGCAATATATACTTCTTCCTCAAGCTTACCATTGAGGAATGCACTTTCCACATCCATTTGATATAAAGTGATATCATGATGGTTAGCATAAGCAAGTAATATGCGAATAGCCTCAAGTCTAGCAACAGGTGCAAAAGTTTCATCGAAATCTATTCCTTCAACCTGTGTGTAGCCTTGAGCTACGAGCCGTGCCTTATTCCTCACCACAAGGCCGTTTTCATCTTGCTTGTTGCGGTAGATCCACTTTGTGCCAATGATATTGTGCTTGCGAGGATCTGGACGTTTGACCAGTTCCCAGACATTGTTGAGCTTGAACTAATGTAGTTCTTCTTGCATGGCCTGAATCCACTCAGGCTCCAGAAATGCTTCATCTACCTTAGTGGGCTTTGTGATAGAGACAAAAGCATAGTGCACACAAAAGTTAGATAAATGTGAAGCTTTTGAGCGTGTGAGAGGACATGGCGCTTTGATGTCATTGATGATCTTTTCAACTTGCACTTCTTTTGCAATGTGAGGATGAGCTGGTTGTCGTTGAGGAATTTGATCAGCATTCTCTTCAGCACCATTTTCTTTAGGTGCATTAGCTCGACGTTCTTCATGTTCTGGAATGAATTCTTCAGCAGATTCTTCAGTAGGAATGACATCCTCGGTAGCCTTGAACTTGATAGTTTCCTTAGATGTTGGTTCATCTATCACAGTAGGTAGGTGCTCTCTTTGCGAGCCATTAGTTTCATCGAACCGCACATCTACAGTTTCAACAACCTTGTGAAGAACGTTGTTGAAGACTCTATAGGTGTGCGAGTCCTTTCCATAACCAAGCATAAAACCTTCATGTGCTTTTGCTGCAAATTTTGAGTTGTGATGAGGATCTCTAATCCAACATTTAGCACGGAAGACTTTGAAATAAGTTACATTGGGTTTCTTATCAGTGAGGAGTTCATAGGTAGTCTTCTTGAAGAATTTGTGAAGATATACTCTGTTGAAGATGTGGCACGCAGTATCAATTGCCTCAATCCAGAAACGACGAGGCATTTTGTATTCATCAAGCATAGTGTGAGCCATCTCAGCAAGAGTCCTGTTCTTGCGCTCCACGACGCCGTTCTGCTGAGGAGTATAAGGAGCAGATAACTTGTAACGCCCCAAGACCGGAGCTTCAGATGCCTTCCAGGGTTTCCAGGTTTCGTCGTGTGATTTGTTTGGCCCGTTGCATTTCATCTTTGCATCATGTGCATTGCATCATGTCATCATGCCATCATGTCATTTCTTTTCTTAACTCAACTAAATAAATTGCATGGATCTTCAGTCCATTTAAATCGAGGGAATTCACATGGTGATTCTCTTTATAACATATCCTCCCAATATTAGGGAGCTAAATAAAAACATTCCATTCGTTTGGATTTACCGTAACACTCGTGCAAATAATTCCTCATGTCTATTCCTCTTCGAGTTTGACCTTCAAACCTTGCCAATATCTCTCATCTCTTTTATCGAGGCTCCTCCAAAAACCTCAACATTTTTGGGACACTTTTGAAACCAAGCCCTAGTTCAAACTCATTTGAATTAAATTTAAATGAGTTTGAATTAAACTCTTCTATTTCGCATGAAACTTCTTTTCTTGAACTAAGTATAATTCTTAGACTCAGAAGGAGAAGTTTCAGCATTTTCTAAAACCCCCTAGCTATTTCTTTCCTTCCTTTTTCCTTCTGTCTACTTTTCTATAAATGGGAAATAGCAAAGGTTGGCCTTTTGATCCGAAGAGGCAACTGGCCGGCCCATCTGCAGGTCCAGCTGACCCCATCCTAATCCCTTTCTAAGGCCCTGGCCTTTTGCTTCTCCACTGGGCCGGCCTAAGGCTAAAGCCCACCCGAACCATTTCTAACCCTAGCCACAGGAGAGGCCTATGCTCGATCCCCTCTTCGTTCCTCCTCCAGCCGCCTCCTCACCCTCTCGCTTGGTCCCATCCGCCCGCAGCCTCTCCTTCCCTCGACCCCCACTCTCTCCTCTTGTCTCGCTGCTCGCGCCGCCAGGAAGGAACGCGTGCGCCCGATCCTTTTCTCTCCCTCTCCATCGCTTGGGCCGCCGAGCTCCACCAGGAAGACCAACCCCATGCCGACGACCCTACAAGCTGCTGCCGCACACCAAGTCCCACGCCGCTGTCGTCTTCACGTCCTGCTTCGGTCCCTGCCGCGCCCCTGCATCGAGCAGCCAGAGCCGCTCGTTGTCGGACCCCGCCCGCTGCTGCCTAGATCCACGCGTTCACCACCGTCGGCTACCTCGAGGAGCGCCGCCGCCCCGTAGCATATCCTGCTCTCTCTCTGACCTTGGACAGGGACCCCGACGACCCCATGGATGGCCGGCTCCGCCAAGCATCCCGCTGCTTCATCACGGCCTTGCCTCTCCTCTCGTGCCCGACGCCGCAGGCGCACCAAGGGCGCCTCCCATGGCTGCCGTTGCCCGCTGCTGCGCTTCTCCTTCTCCCAGGTGCCGTCACCGTCCAAGACTAGCAGGCAACCACTACGCCTTTTGCCTCCTCATCCGCGCTCTGCTCGTCCCAGACCTCCCTTGCAAGCGCGTGCCATCGTGCTGAGTCCCTAGTCGTCTCCTCTGCTTCGCTTCAGCACGAGGATGAGCCCCTGCCTCTGCCTCCCGCCGAGTTCGGGTGGTCCCTGTTCAAGCTGCCTATGACCCGTGCTTCTCCGTGGCTTTGTGTTGGACTGTCAAGACCGTCAAGATCACAGGCGCCCGAACGACTACAAAGTTTTGCGTCAACTACCTCTACTATCATCATCGGAATCCCATGAACGCCAAGTACCCCGACGCCCGACGCCAAGAACCACTACCATCGTCGAAGACCCGTGTAACGCATGCGTCAAGTACCTCTTCGGAAGACCCGAACGTCTACGAACCGTGTACGACTACCGTCGACGGAGACCACGAGTACAACTACTTCCCAATACGTCGCCAAGTTCCACCACTGACGCGCTTGTTGGATCCACCAAGTACCGCACCGGAACGCCAAGTACAGGGATGCGACGAGCTTCTCTCCGAATGAATGTATGACTACACGGTGTTGCGCCAAGTACCACGATGGTCGGAGTCCTCGGATCCGTCAAGTTCGTCTACAAACCGTGAACAACTACCACCGATGTTAAACGTGTACCACTACCGCCGCCCGAATGTCTACAGAACATGTACCGTCGACCCTCGAAGAACCGTGGACGTCGAATTCCTTGTTCTGACCCCGAACACCTACGGAGTGTGAACATCTACGAAACGAGAACGTCTACTTCCACTACTTCCTCTACGCCAACTCATACCGCTTCGATAATGCACACTTCAGAGGTATAACGTCGAGACGACCGCCGTGGACGATTGCATGTGTTGTTTGAGATGCACCCTTTGTTTGCACCATATCCAAATTGTCACTCGTTTCCTTGTCGCCAACTCGTTGGACACCCGGAATCCAGGAGCGCCCCACCATCTTTTGCACGCATCCGCACACTTCTCCTTTGCATCGGTATCTCAATCGAGTTATCGGAACCGGGACGTTGCCGTGGCACCGTTTTCGTTATCGTTGCCATGGCACCCCTTTTGTTTCCGCCACGATGTCAAATGCTTCATGATAATGCTCTTGTCAACTTTTAATAATAATTGCATAAACTTGTTCATGTCATCCGCATCATGATAACAATAATTAAAAATGTTTAATTTGTTGTTTGCCTTAATTTGCTAAATGCATATGGGGATTTACCGGTTTAGTTGTTTATTATATCCGGCCCCATTTAAACTGTTTAATGGGTATAGTTTTGTTATGCTTCACCTCTTGCCATGTCAACCAACATTTAATATTGTTGAGTACTTAAGCGGGAGAGAACTAAATAATTGATGTGGTGTTTTGTCAATATGCATCCCGATGCATATTGAGCTCCACTTAATTTGTAGGATTGCTTGTGCACTTTGATATGCCATCTATCATTAAACCGGACATGCATCATACTTAGTTGTGCATCATGCCATGTTCATGTGTTGGTTGTTTACTATGTTGTTTGCTCCTTTCCGGTGTTGTTTCTTCGGGTTGGTTCCGGTAACGTCGCGTTTGTGAGGACCCATTCGTCTACGTTCCGTTTGTCTTCTTCATGGACTTGTTCTTCTTCCTTGGGGGATTTCAGGCAAGATGATCATACCCTCGAAATCACTACTATCTTTGCTTTGCTAGATGCTCGCTCTTTTGCTATGCCTATGCTGCGATACCTACCACTTGCTTATCATGCCTCCCATATTGTTGAACCAAGCCTCTAACCCACCTTGTCCTAGCAAACCGTTGATTGGCTATGTTACCGCTTTGCTCAGCCCCTCTTATAGCGTTGTTAGTTGCAGGTGAAGATTGAAGTTTGTTCCTTGTTGGAACATGGAGATGTTGTTCCTTGTTGGAACATGTTTGCTTGTTGGGATATCACAATATATCTTATTTAATTAATGAATCTATATACTTGGTAAAGGGTGGAAGGCTCGG
This sequence comes from Triticum dicoccoides, assembly GCF_002162155.2. NCBI lineage: Eukaryota > Viridiplantae > Streptophyta > Magnoliopsida > Poales > Poaceae > Triticum > Triticum dicoccoides. The sequence goes on along the minus strand of NC_041392.1, from coordinate 25,872,523 downwards.
CCTTATGCCTGGTGTTTTGTTCCACTCTTGCCGCCCTAGTTTCCGTCATATCGGTGTTATGTTCCCGGATTTTGCGTTCCTTACGCGGTTGGGTAATAATGGGAACCCCTTGACAGTTCGCCTTAAGTAAAGATCTTCCAGCAATGCCCAACCTTGGTTTTACCATTTGCCTCACCACCACCTATTTTTCCCTTGGGAGTCGCTCTCTCGAGGGTCATCTTTATTTTCACCCCCCCCCCGGGCCAGTGCTCCTCTGAGTGTTGGTCCGACCGAGCAGACTGCGGGGCCACCTCGGGGTAACTTGAGGTTTGGTTTTACTCGTAGGATGTCTCATCTGAGTGTGCCCTGAGAACGAGATATGTGCAGCTCCTATCGGGATTTGTCGGCACATTCGGGCGGTGTTGCTGGTTTAGTTTTACCCTGTCGAAATGTCTTGTTGTACCGGGATACCGAGTCTGATCGGAATGTCTCGGGAGGAGGTCTATTCCTTCGTTGACCGTGAGAGCTTGTGATGGGCTAAGTTGGGACACCCTGCAGGGATTTGAACTTTTGAAAGCCGTGCCCGCGGTTATGGGCAGATGGGAATTTTTTAACGTCCGGTTGTAGAAAACCTGAGCTTGACCTTAATTAAAATGAATCAACTGCGTGTGTAACCGTGATGGTCTCTTTCCGGCGGAGTCCGAGAAGTGAACACGGTGTTGGAGTTATGCTTGACGTAGGTTGTTTTAGGATCACTTCTTGATCATACTTTTATCGACCGTGCGTTGCCTTCTCTTCTCGCTCTCTTTTGTGAATATGTTAGCCACCATATATGCTAGTCGCTTGCTGCAGCTCCACCTCATACCTTTTACCTTACCCATAAGCTTAAATAGTCTTGATCGCGAGGGTGCGAGATTGCTGAGTCCCCGTGGCTCACAGATACTTCCAAAACCAGCTTGCAGGTGCCGTTGAACCGTGCAGATGACGCAACCAAGCTCAAGGAGGAGCTCGATGAAGATCTTGTTTTTTGTGTTGTTTCGTTCTAGTTGATCAGTAGTGGAGCCTAGTTGGGGTCGATCGGGGACCGTGTCGCATTTGGGGTTCTTCTTTTATTTTGGGTTCCGTAGTCGGACCTTGATTGTATTTGTTGATGTAATGCTTTATTCATGTAATTGTGTGAAGTGGCGATTGTAAGCCAACTATGTATCTCTTTCCCTTATTGTATTACATGGGTTGTGTGAAGATTACCTCACTTGCGACATTGCTTTCAATGCGGTTATGCCTCTAAGTCGTGCTTCGACACGTGGGAGATATAGCCGCATCGAGGGCGTTACAAGTTGGTAATCATAGCCTACCCCGACCTTAGGAGCCCCATTGCTTGATCGTTTTTAGCAGCCGAGTTGTGTCTAGAAAAATGTTTTGAGTCATTTAGGAATTATATATCAGAGAGTTTAGGAATTCTTTTTACTTCCCAGTCTCCTCATCGCTCTGGTAAGGCATCCTGACGTAGAGTTTTGACTCTTCTCTTCTCAAATTTCACAAAAAAATTTAGGATCACGCGGGTATCTTGGAATCATTCCGATGGTTTTATGATGAGAACATTGTCTTGGTGCCTCCTGTCAGGGGTTTTGTGGAAGTGTCCTGGGGAGTTGAGCTCTGAGGTGTTGTCGTCATAATTTTATCGTTGCAGTTCTGGAATACCTAAGTTTAGCACGCCGACATCGAAAATCTCTTTTATGCAGTTCATTGGTGAGATAACCTCGACGCCACCCAGTACTGGGGCGGGAGTTCGGGAGTATCGCCATAACTTGTATAACGGATGCTTTTCGAAGGTTGAGGTAGATGATTTCCGAAGGTTTCTTGGTTATGTGTTGAAGGATGGATACAGCTGGATGTAGGATTTGCTAGTTTTGGGTGAGATATTATGCTTCCCTGTATCCCCAACACCTGATTGCATAACCGGGAAAATTTCAGGAGTTTCATAAGTGGGAATTCAAGTAGCTCTTAGGATATCTTTCTGACAGATGTATGATATGAAATTGGGGTTCGACGTCTAGTGGTCCGCCTATTCACGGTCGGTTTTACAGTGGTCTTGTTGTGTCTTAAAGAGTCCTTGGCTATGCCGACTCGGGGACGCTTCATATGTCATGTGCACTACCTTGTACATGATGGTGTTGTACGATCGAGCCCGTGTAGGCCCCACCACGAAAACTTCGGACGAAATCTCTATCATATGTTTGTTCCGGTTTATTCTACAAGCCAATCCTTTGTTTTGTTTTGAGTTGTGGTATTCGAGTTGCTTCAAAGTCAAATGTTGATTCCATACCTTTTCTTAAGCGGTGTTCTCATATTCCTATGTGAATACCAATCCTTCTCGATCATCGAGTCTGTCATGCCAATCCTTTTCAACCGATGTGTCTCTCTTCAAGTGGATCCGATCACTTCAACATTCGCAAGATCAATTATCAGTTCTTCTCAACGGTGTTCATTTCATCCATTCCAAATTGTCTTTGTTTTTCCCACCCTCCCTTTTCTTTTCTCCAAGGATTCAGATCTCTTAATCGAGTATCCATCTTGTTGATGTGAAGCCTCTTTATTCTTTTCCTTCAATGTTCTTATCCGGAGCTTCTAGTTCGTCATTCCTCATTCTTTTTCTTCTCCGGTGGAACTAATTCAAGCTTTGTTGATCATATCCTTTCCTCATTGCAATGTTTTCTCATGCCGTTGCACCTCATAATAATTCACTTCTCGCTATACATTTGTTCCGAAGTGCTGAAGAAATCTCAGAAGATTCGTGTTTCCACTCTACATTCGTTCAAGCTCTTTCGAGAATGCTTTCTCATTCAAGCCTTTTAATTCAACCGGTGCATTCTCTCTTTTAAATTGTTCTATGGTGTATCTTTTGAGTGGGCCCTAACCCACAGGTCTTTTCCCAGGATCTTACCCGACTCTTCTTATTTTCCTGGAGCTTTCCTAAATTCCTTTTAAAGTTTGACGTAAGAATGGGTTATCATCAGTCATATGTATTTCTCCAAGATCTTTCAAATTCTTTTCATCATTGGTTCAACCTTTCCAATTTTAATTCCGGAGTGCCTAAATAAGTCTTGGTGGTGTTTCTCGTCGTCATTCTCAGATTGGAAGACCGAAGAAGATTTTTTTCTCAATCTTGCTCCATTCTCTTTAAGATTCGTGATTCTAGCGTGTTGCCATCCTCTCATAATTATTTGCGATTGTGAGATATTCTTTTCACCTATCCGGAGCAATTCAAGAGTTTTCTCAGTTTGATTATCCGGAGTCTATCAATTCAGAATTATTCATTCTCAGCTTTCAGCTCTCTTACTCCAGATCATACCGGTGTTTAAATCAAGGACTCTCTAATCAGCTCGTAATCTCTTCGTTCTCATGGATCTAAATTCTCTCAAACATCTTCGTTCATTTGCAAATTCTTCCCGGTGATTCGTTATCTTTTATTAGTTCTTTTTCAACCCTACCGGTGGTTCGTTCAATATTTTCCCAAGTTAGCGCTATATCTATCTTAATCTTTTCTATGAGAATAAGTAATATGTCGAATCCGTTGATTGTCATCAATTTAATTGGTGAAGGATAAGCATAATGTAATTCTTATTCTTGTTTCATCGAGTTTGTTCAATTCCTGTTTTTTAGGAGTGGTTCATCATACTTATTCTGGGTTTCAAGTGCTCATCTTTCTTTCCCGGAGTTCCAAGTTCTCTCAATTATTTCATCACGAAGATCCATCTAAATCATTGCAAGGATTCACCTTGTGTTTTCAACTTATCTTTCTTTTCGTTATCCTTTTGTTACCGGAGTTCTTCATCAAGGTTCTACATGATGGTTCATCAAGGATTAAATTCCTTCTCGAAGCGTTCATCGAGATTCTTTTCAGAGGAGCTCATGTATTCTTCATCTTGCTATCCGAAGTGCAATTCTTTCTTCCGTATCATTGGAGGTGGTATTATGTCATTCTTGATAATTTGAGTTCATGTTTCATGATTCACATGGTGTCAAGATTAGGATATTTTAAGTCCATCAATCTCGTCTTTGGAGCTATCTTGGGTTATATTTCACCTAAAGCCTTCCCTGAGGATTGTTGCTATCACGGTGTTTATATTTGACCCAAGTTCTTCATTTATCCTTCCGGTGAAATAAATTCCTCGTCTCCTTGTTCATACCAATCCAATTCTTTTCCCGTGAGTGGCAGGTTGTCACCTCATAATTTGAGATGTATTCCATAAGACCATATCAACCTTATTCTTTTCGTTGTTGGTTTTCCAACAATCCCGTTCTAGCAATTGTGGTAAGCGTGCTCCCTCAAAATCTTGTTTTCCTTCGTTCATTCCATTCGATTCTTAATTTTGTTCCGGAGGCTTTGTGATGTTGCTCTCTGCAACCCATCTTCTTGTTTTGTCAGGATCGTGTTCTTTTCTTCCTTATCCTTTTAACCGGAGTGTCGTGCCTGCTTTTCGAATTTTTCCCATTCTGCCAAGTTTTGCCTCCCTTCTCAGAAGGAGTGCTGCTCAAATTATATCATTCTTAATCCTTCTCTATCTTGTTTTAACCGGAGTGGTTTCAATATACTTCTTGCCCTTCAACCTCAAGGTTTTTCGCAATGTTCTTTGTCCCTCTTTTCTAACAGAGTGTTTTCAAATTTGTCATCTCCGTTATTCTTTTTCTTGAAATGGCTTAACCTTTTCAAGGTTCGTGGTTTCATTCGTTTGTCAAGGAAGCAACTTAGTTTTACCTCTTCAATTTCTCTTCCGTTGTCCCTCCGGTGCCATTCTAGATCTCGGGACGAGATCCTCTCATAGTGGTGGAGTGTTGTAACGCCCCAAGACCGGAGCTTCAGATGCCTTCCAGGGTTTCCAGGTTTCGTCGTGTGATTTGTTTGGCCCGTTGCATTTCATCTTTGCATCATGTGCATTGCATCATGTCATCATGCCATCATGTCATTTCTTTTCTTAACTCACCTAAATAAATTGCATGGATCTTCAGTCCATTTAAATCGAGGGAATTCACATGGCGATTCTCTTTATAACATATCCTCCCAATATTAGGGAGCTAAATAAAAACATTCCATTCGTTTGGATTTACCGTAACACTCGTGCAAATAATTCCTCATGTCTATTCCTCTTCGAGTTTGACCTTCAAACCTTGCCAATATCTCTCATCTCTTTTATCTAGGCTCCTCCAAGAATCTCAACATTTTTGGGACGCATCTGAAACCAAGCCCTAGTTCAAACTCATTTGAATTAAATTTAAATGAGTTTGAATTAAACTCTTCTATTTCGCATGAAACTTATTTTCTTGAACTAAGTATAATTCTTAGACTCAGAAGGAGAAGTTTCAGAATTTTCTAAAAAACCCTAGCTATTTCTTTCCTTCCTTTTTCCTTCTGTCTACTTTTCTGTAAATGGGAAATAGCAAAGGTTGGCCTTTTGATCCGAAGCGGCAACTGGCCGGCCCATCTGCAGGTCCAGCCGACCCCCCTCCTAATCCCTCTCTAAGGCCCTGGCCTTTTGCTTCTCCACTGGGCCGGCCTAAGGCTAAAGCCCACCCAAACCATTTCTAACCCTAGCCGCAGGAGAGGCCTATGCTCGATCCCCTCTTCGTTCCTCCTCCAGCCGCCTCCTCACCCTCTCGCTCGATCCCATCCGCCCGCAGCCTCTCCTTCCCTCGACCCCTACTCTCTCCTCTTGTCTCGCTGCTCGCGCCGCCAGGAAGGAACGCGCGCGCCCGATCCTTTTCTCTCCCTCTCCATCGCTTGGGCCGCCGAGCTCCACCAGGAAGACCAACCCCGCGCCGACGACCCTGCAAGCTGCTGCCGCACACCAAGTCCCGCGCCGCTGTCGTCTTCACGGCCTGCTTCGGTCCCTGCTGCGCCCCTGCATCGAGCAGCCAGAGCCGCTCGTCGCCGGACCCCGTCCGCTGCTGCCTGGATCCACGCGTTCGCCACCGTCGGCTACCTCGAGGAGCGCCGCCGCCCCGCAGCATATCCTGCTCTCTCTCTGACCTTGGACAGGGACCCCGACGACCCCATGGATGGCCGGCTCCGCCAAGCATCCCGCTGCTTCATCACGGCCTTGCCTCTCCTCTCGTGCCCGACGCCGCAGGCGCACCAAGGGCGCCTCCCGTGGCTGCCGTTGCCCGCTGCTGCGCTTCTCCTTCTCCCAGGTGCCGTCGCCGTCCAAGACTAGCAGGCAACCACAACGCCTTTTGCCTCCTCATCCGCGCTCTGCTCGTCCCAGACCTCCCCTGCAAGCGCGTGCCACCGTGCCGAGTCCCTGCTCGTCTCCTCTGCTTCGCTTCAGCACGAGGATGAGCCCCTGCCTCTGCCTCCCGCCGAGTTCGGGTGGTCCCTGTTCAAGCCGCCTATGACCCGTGCTTCTCCGTGGCTTCGTGTTGGACTGTCAAGACCGTGAAGACCACAGGCGCCCGAACGACTACAAAGTTTTGCGTCAAGTACCTCTACTGTCATCATCGAAATCCCATGAACGCCAAGTACCCCGACGCCCAACGCCAAGAACCACTACCATCGTCGAAGACCCATGTAACGCATGCGTCAAGTACCTCTTCGAAAGACCCGAACGTCTACGAACCGTGTACGACTATCGTTGACGGAGACCGCGAGTACAACTACTTCCCAATACGTCGCCAAGTTCCACCACCGACGCGCGTGTTGGATCCACCAAGTACCGCACCGGAACGCCAAGTACAGGGATGCGACGAGCTTCTCTCCGAATGAATGTATGACTACACGGTGTTGCGCCAAGTACCCCGATGGCCGGAGTCCTCGGATCCGTCAAGTTCGTCTACAAACCGTGAACTACCGCCGACGTTAAACGTGTACCACTACCGCCGCCCGAACGTCTACAGAACATGTACCGTCGACCCTCGAAGAACCGTGGACGTCGAGTTCCTTGTTCTAACCCCGAACACCTACGGAGTGTGAACATCTACGAAACGAGAATGTCTACTTCCACTACTTCCTCTACGCCGACTCGTACCGCTTCGATAATGCACGCTTCAGAGGTATAACGTCGAGACGACCGCCGTGGACGATTGCATGTGTTGTTTGAGATGCACCCTTTGTTTGCACCGTATCCAAATTGTCACTCGTTTCCTTGTCGCCAACTCGTGGGACACCCGGAATCCGGGAGCGCCCCACCATCTTTTGCACGCATCCGCGCATTTCTCCTTTGCATCGGTATCTCAATCGAGTTATCAGAACCGGGATGTTGCCGTGGCACCATTTTCGTTATCGTTGCCATGGCACCCCTTTTGTTTCCGCCATGATGTCAAATGCTTCATGATAATGCTCTTGTCAACTTTTAATAATAATTGCATAAACTTGTTCATGTCATCCGCATCATGATAACAACAATTAAAAATGTTTAATTTGTTGTTTGCCTTAATTTGCTAAATGCATATGGGGATTTACCGGTTTTGTTGTTTATTATCTCCGGCCCCATTTAAACTGTTTAATGGGTATAGTTTTGTTATGCTTCACCTCTTGCCATGTTAACCAACATTTAATATTGTTGAGTACTTAAACAGGAGAGAACTAAATAATTGATGTGGTGTTTTGTCGAGCTCCACTTAATTTGTAGGATTGCTTGTGCACTTTGATATGTCATCTATCATTAAACCGGACATGCATCATACTTAGTTGTGCATCATGCCATGTTCATGTGTTGGTTGTTTACTATATTGTTTGCTCCTTTCCGGTGTTGTTTCTTCGGGTTGGTTCCGGTAACGTCGCGTTTGTGAGGACCCGTTCGTCTACGTTCCGTTTTTCTTCTTCATGGACTCGTTCTTCTTCCTTGCGGGATTTCAGGCAAGATGATCATACCCTCGAAATCACTACTATCTTTGCTTTGCTAGATGCTCGCTCTTTTGCTATGCCTATGCTGCGATACCTACCATTTGCTTATCATGCCTCCCATATTGTTGAACCAAGCCTTTAACCCACCTTGTCCTAGCAAACCGTTGATTGGCTATGTTACCGCTTTGCTCAGCCCCTCTTATAGCGTTGTTAGTTGCAGGTGAAGATTGAAGTTTGTTCCTTGTTGGAACATGGAGATGTTGTTCCTTGTTGGAACATGTTTGCTTGTTGGGATATCACAATATATCTTATTTAATTAATGCATCTATATACTTGGTAAAGGGTGGAACGCTCGGCCTTATGCCTGGTGTTTTGTTCCACTCTTGCCGCCCTAGTTTCCATCATATCGGTGTTATGTTCCTGGATTTTGCGTTCCTTACGCGGTTGGGTAATAATGGGAACCCCTTGACAGTTCGCCTTAAGTAAAGCTCTTCCAGCAATGCCCAACCTTGGTTTTACCATTTGCCTCACCACCACCTATTTTTCCCATG
>NC_041392.1:25831195-25863709 GCF_002162155.2 Triticum dicoccoides | reverse complement strand
CCCCCGGGCCAGTGCTCCTCTGAGTGTTGGTCCGACCGAGCAGACTGCGGGGCCACCTCGGGGTAACTTGAGGTTTGGTTTTACTCGTAGGATGTCTCATCTGAGTGTGCCCTGAGAACGAGATATGTGCAGCTCCTATCGGGATTTATCGGCACATTCGGGCGGTGTTGCTGGTTTAGTTTTACCCTGTCGAAATGTCTTGTTGTATCGGGATACCGAGTCTGATCGGAATGTCTCGGGAGGAGGTCTATTCCTTCGTTGACCGCGAGAGCTTGTGATGGGCTAAGTTGGGACACCCTGCAGGGATTTGAACTTTCGAAAGCCGTGCCCGCGGTTATGGGCAGATGGGAATTTTTTAACGTCCGGTTGTAGAAAACCTGAGCTTGACCTTAATTGAAATGAATCAACTGCGTGTGTAACCGTGATGGTCTCTTTCCGACGGAGTCCGGGAAGTGAACACGGTGTTGGAGTTATGCTTGACGTAGGTTGTTTTAGGATCACTTCTTGATCATACTTTTATCGACCGTGCTTTGCCTTCTCTTCTCGCTCTCTTTTGCGAATATGTTAGCCACCATATATGCTAGTCGCTTGCTGCAGCTCCACCTCATACCTTTTACCTTACCCATAAGCTTAAATAGTCTTGATCAAGAGGGTGCGAGATTGCTGAGTCCCCGTGGCTCACAGATACTTCCAAAACTAGCTTGCAGGTGCCGTTGAACCGTGCAGATGACGCAACCAAGCTCAAGGAGGAGCTCGATGAAGATCTTGTTTTTTGTGTTGTTTCGTTCTAGTTGATTAGTAGTGGAGCCCAGTTGGGATCGATCGGGGACCGTGTCGCATTTGGGGTTGTTCTTTTATTTTGGGTTCCGTAGTCGGACCTTGATTGTATTTGTTGATGTAATGCTTTATTCATGTAATTGTGTGAAGTGGCGATTGTAAGCCAACTATGTATCTCTTTCCCTTATTGTATTACATGGGTTGTGTGAAGATTACCTCACTTGCGACATTGCTTTCAATGCGGTTATGCCTCTAAGTCGTGCTTCGACACGTGGGAGATATAGCCGCATCGAGGGCGTTACATAACTCATGAGTAATACCAAGTTCATCAAGGTAGTCATCTAGACCAGAATTCTTGAACTCAGTTCCATTGTCACTTCTGATGTGCTTGATCTTCACACCAAAGTTGTTTGAAGCCCTCGAGGAAAATCGTTTGAAGACTCCTGCACTTCATGTTTGTAAGTAACAATGTGTACCCATGTGTATCGAGAGTAATCATCAACAATAACAAAGCCATATTGAGATGCATCATTTGAAACAGCAGAATAATGATTAGGACCGAAGAGATCCATGTGAAGCAATTCAAATGGACGAGTGGTGGTCATGATAGTCTTTGCTGGATGCTTAGTCTTTGTCATCTTCCCAGCTTCACATGCTCCACATAGGTGATCCTTGATGAATTTGACATTCTCGATGCCGATGACATGCTTCTTCTTCGCAAGCATGTGCAGATTCCTCATGCCTGCATGACCAAGTCGTCGATGCCAGAGCCAGCCTTCTGATGCTTTTGCAAGTAGACACACGACTAGTTGTGGCCCTGTAGAGACATCAACAATATACAGATCTCCTCTTCTAAAGCCTTCGAAGACTTTGGAATTGTCAGCTTCCATAACCACAACACAATGGTACTTGCCAAAGACAACAACCATATCAAGATCGCAAGGCATTGAGACAGACATGAGGTTGTATCCTAAGGACTCGACAAGCATTACTTTGTCCATGTGTCGATCATTTGTGATCGCAACCTTACCTAGACCCAATACCTGACTTTTGCCTTTGTCAGCAAAGATGATATGCTTCAGATGCGACGGAGATAACGGAGCATCCATCAATAGATTTTTGTCACTAGTCATGTGATTTGTACATCCACTATCGAGGACCCACTTAGTGGCTTTGGGTTGATCATCCTGCAGAAGAATTAGTGCAACTTACGAACTCATATACTTCATCAGTGAAGAATATGACATCAATTCATCAGATCAATTTCATCAAGCAAAAGAACAGATAAATCAGTATGAGGACATGAGAAATGAAAGTTCATTTCTTCATGATTAGCCTGCGTCCTTTCAGGCATACTCAGGTCTCCAGCAAAATTCTTTAGATGATTACGTACATCTAGAGACCTGACCCTGCAGAAGAGATTAGTTCTTTTTCTTCACCACCCACATCTGAAGGGGTGGCAAAGAGTTCATCACTCTGCGAGCTCCATACGAGAAAGGTGGCATAGAAGCCAGCCCATTTCGTTTCACATAAGAGGAGTTAGGATAAGCATATGAATAAGCAGAGAAATTCTTCGAGGACTTATGAACATGATGATTAGAAGAATAATGCTCATATTCATAGCCCTTAGCTCTTCCCTGCGAAACAGAGTTGTTAGCACGATGATACTCATGTGAGGACTTTCATCCTTTTGAGGAATTTGGTCCATATGAAGAATTTGATCTGGGGTTCCTATTCTTCATAGGTGGTGTCCTAAGGACATTCTTGCCAACATACCTAGCAAATACTTCACCATTCTGACTTTTGAACAGTTTATAGTTGGAGTCAAATGACTCATCGTCAGAACGAGGAGATTCATATGCAAATCCAGATAAGTTAGATGGATCAACTGGAGGTCCCTTTGCAGCAACCCATGTAGTTTTGGGGTACTACTCAGGCTTCCAATATGTACCATCAGCATTGAGTTTCCTCTCAAAGGCAATACCCTCTTTCCTAGGGTTCCTGTTGAGGATCTGCTTTTTAAGCACATCACAAAGAGTTTGATGCCCTTTGAGGCTTTTGTACATGTCTGTCATGTACAATTCCTTCAGCCCTGCATCGTCAGTGATACTAGCAGTGTCCTCAGATGAGGAATTAGTGATAGCAGAGGCATGTGAAGAATTTGAAACATTAGCAGCATTTGAACATTCAGGTGAAGAATTAGCAGATTCACATTCAATGCATTTCAAACAAGGAGGAACCAATTCTTCCTGAGAAGCGCTGATTTGTTGAGCAAGTAATGAATCGCGCTCCTTCTGAAGATCTTCATAACTCACTCTTAGCTTCTCAAGATCTTGCTTTCTTTGAAGAAATTCATAAGAAAGCTTCTCATGATCAGATAAGAGAGTGTTATGATGACCTTGAAGGTTTTCAAACCTAGTCTGAAATCTCCGAAGATTTTCAGTCAAGGCTTTAGTGCGATCCATTTCTTCACCCAACATATCATCACTTTTGTCTAGCATGTTTTGAACCTTTTCAAAAGCCCTTTGTTGTTTTACAGCAATCTTAGCAAGTTTAGAATAGCTGGGCTTGAGGTTTTCATCAGATTCATTCTCACTTGATTCAGAGGAGGTGTATTTGAGTACCTTGGCACCCTTTGCCATGAAGCAATAGGTGGGAGTGTAGTCATCATTGCCTTCATCAACCTTGTTGGTGAGGTCATTTTCTTCAGAGTTGAAGATAGACTTGCTGACGAATGCAGTAGCGAGGGCTAGGCTTGCCACACCGGATTCGGACTCCCCGGATCCATCCTCTTCCTCATTTTCTTCAGATTCAGCCTCAGAGTCCATTTCCTTGCCAATGAAATCCCGAGCCTTTTTGGAGCTGCTCTTCTTGTGAGATGAAGACTTTGAGGATTTTGATGATGAAGATTTTGTGGATTTCTTCTTTTTCTTCGCATCATCAGAACTGTAATCCTTGTATTTCTTCTTCTTTGATTCCTTTTCCCACTGAGGACAATCTTGAATGTAATGTCCAGGTTTCTTGCATTTGTGACAGAGCCTCCTCTTGTAGTCACTGGATGATGAATCATTGCTCCTTGAGGGTCTTCCAAAGCGACCACGTCTTGAGAACTTTTGGAACTTCTTCACGAGCAGTGCTAGCTCATGGCTTAGTTCTTCAGGATCACCAAGGCTGCTGCAAGAGTCTTCATCTTCGGACTCAGATACTGCCTTTGCCTTCAGTGCACGTGATCTGCCACAACTCAAACCATAGAGATCTCTTTTCTCAGCAAGTTGGAACTCATGAGTATTTAGCCTCTCGAGAATATCAGCGGGATCAAGTGACTTGTAATCAGCACGTTCTTGTATCATCAGTGCCAGAGTGTCAAATGAGGAATAAAGCGATCTCAGCAATTTCTTCACCACCTCATGGTCGGTGATGTCAGTGGCACCAAGTGCTTGAAGCTCATTTGAGATGTCAGTGAGGCGATTGAAGGTTTGTTGAACATTTTCATTGTCGAGTCTTTGAAGCGGTTGAAGAGATTGCGAAGAACATCAACTCGTGAGTCACGCTGTGTTGAGACTCCTTCATTCACTTTGGACAGTCTATCCCAGATAAGCTTAGCAGTTTCCAAAGCACTCACTCTTCCATACTGTCCTTTGCTCAGATGGCCACATATGATATTCTTCGCTTGAGAATCGAGTTGCTTAAATCTCTTCACGTCAGCAGCATTCAGAGAAGGTGTGACTGAGGGAACACCATTTTTCACAACATACCAAAGATCGTTATTAATTGCTTCAAGATGCATTCGCATCTTATTCTTCCAGTAGGGGTAGTCCGTCCCATCAAAGGTAGGACACCCAGCAGAGACCTTGATCATACCTGCGGTCGACATAACTAAAACTCCAGGCGGTTAAACCAAAATCACACAGAACAAGGGAGTACCTTGCTCTGATACCAATTGAAAGTGCGTTATATCGACTAGAAGGGGGTGAATAGGCGATTTTTATGAATTCTTCACTGAGAAATTTTCAGGTGAGGAAATTCCTTGGCGAAGAACTGCTAGTAGCGGAATAAGTACTCAAAAGTAAACATAACAGAACACAAGCATAGTCATCATGATGAAATGAAGACAGGCACAGAGTACAGAAAGCGTAAGCACAGGATAGCACAGGATGAAGACAAACAGACTGAAGAAATTGAACTGAGGAAATTGAGAAAATCTTCAGTCAAAGTCTTCAAGCACAGATATGAACAAGCACACAACACAGTTATGAGGAAATGAAAGAGTTGAGGAAATAGAACCAATAAGCTTGGTGAAGACAATGATTTGGTAGACCAGTTCCAAATGTTGTCTCAGTTGTACATCTGGTTAGGGCGGCTAGGTATTTAAACCTGAGGACGCACAGTCTCGGACACCCAGTCCTGAACACGCAGCTCAGGACACTCAGTCCTCAACGTATTCCCCTTGAGCTAAGGTCACACAGACCTCACCCAATCTCTCGTGGTAAGTCTTCAGGTGACTTTCGAACCTTCACAAACTTGGTCACTCGGTGATCCACAATTCCTCTTGGATGCTCTAGACCATGACGCCTAACCGTCTGGAAGAAGCACAGTCTTCAAAGGTAACAAGCGTCGGATCCACGCATGATCAATCTCTTCAGTGATGCTCAATCACTTGGGGTTTGTAGGTGTTTGGGTTTGGGTTTTCCTCACTTGATGATTTTCGCTCAAAGTCCTCGGAGGATGGGTTGCTCTCAAATGACAAGTGTCAGTTTCTCTCGGAGCAGCCAACCAGCTAGTGGTTGTAGGGGGCGGCTATTTATAGCCTAGGGAGCAGCCCGACATGATAAGACATAAATGCCATTCAATGATATGACCGTTAGGTGGATAGATATTTTGGGACAGCTGGCTCATAGGACAGCAACGGTCGGAATTTTGAGTAGCAAAATCCTCAGGGCTATCATGTTCCTCACTGTGTAGGTAATCTGCACTGGCGAATTCCTAACTCCTCAGTCAAAACAAATTCCTTAGAGACCAGAAGAACTTCGTCTCTATCACTGAAGAATATGACTGGACTGTATGAGATTTCCAATGGCTCCACTCGAAGGGATTGGTAGGTGTAGGATTTTGAATAGAGCATCACATGGAAATTTTTCCTTAGTATTTCCTCGACCCCCTTTAACAGTACGGTGTTTCCTATGACTCAAGAAAGAGAAAATGAAACTGCGAAAACAAAAGTCTTCACGCTTCATGTTCCTCGAATGAATATCAAGTCTTCAAGGTCACACCAGTTTCTTCACTTTCAAAGTCTTCAGAAAGTCTTCAGAAATCCAAAGTCTTCAGTCGAAGAACTTCATTTTTAGGGGTCGACTTTCTCTGTAAATATCAAACTCCTCATAGACTTATAGACATGTGTACACTCACAAACGCATTAGTCCCTTAACCTATAAGTCTTCAATACACCAAAATCACTAAGGGGCACTAGATGCACTTACAGGCATCCCCAAGCTTAGGATCTTGCCACTCCTTATTCCATAGTCCATCGAATCTTTACCCAAAACTTGAAAACTTCACAACACAAAACTTAAAGTAGAAAACTCGTAAGCTCCGTTAGTATAAGAAAATAAAACACCACTTCAAGGTACTTTAATGAACTCATTCTTTATTTATACTAGTAGATACCCCGCGCGTTGCGGCGGGAAATTGAGCAAAAAAATTTACTTTAAGAATAAAACCGTAAAAACTATAACAAAAAGATTATTGAAAAAGAAAGATCATTATCATTCAGATTAAGCGCATATCTTTATTTATAGTGGAATAATATTTTTCTTCAATTAAGAACCTTCTTTACCATCATCCCTTTTCTCCATGTTTTCGCTTTCTTCAAATTTCTTGTCTAAACAGTGCAATAAATATGAGAGGGTGGTTGTTAGAGTTTTATATATCAAGCAAAAATTTAAACATTACGAACATAGTATTTGTGAAAAGCTTCCTCCCATATTTCCTTCTGTTGATGTTTGTGTCTCCTTTAATTCATCCTTTGGTTGTTGCATATATCTGTTTGGAAAAATTGACAAAAGAATATTACTACTGCTAAACTATGCATGCTATACCTTAGGCAAATAAAGGATTTCATGAATCTGACTGAACCATATTGCATTGTCTAGTTGACAGAAGTATATTGGATAGACATAGGGTTAATCTGATTGAATCGTTTATTTTGTCGGCACCAGAAATTTATTCGATCGATACAAACGGGGTAAATCTTAACAGAAAGAACACTAAACATTCTTACCTTCTCAATCCTCTTTAATTTGGTAGATAGTAGAAGAGTCATGTCATCAAACATCTTTCTAGCAACCTAAGTATCTTGAATCAACAATGGTCATAAATTTGTTGTCATAGACTATAACACATCACTTAAATAGATGAAACCAGCATGTATTGTAATTCTGACGCAAGTGCATGTACTGTCAGATGCCACGGCCTCCAGCTTTGGCAAATGGATGACGTGAGGTTGATTCTTGGTTTAGGATTCAAATCAATAGGTGGGTTCAGCAAAATCTGAAAACAAAGGGAAAATATGTCGACTCATGTATATCTTGTAGTACATGGACATGGATGTGCAAGTGGAGGTCGTCAAGCATCCTGCTGATGCACCTAATCAATTCCAAGGTCGTCGTGATGCTCGAGGATGAGACTATCAGCAGCTATCTTGCACGCGTGATCTCCCCTCGACGCCAGGCCCATGCGGAAGTCTTATATAGCCCGTGATGTACACATCCGGCTGAACGTCGTCAGGGTTGGTGTTCAAGACGATGATTTACACGCTCATAAACTTGGGCTAATGAACCACAGTTGACACTATACTGGCCCTGTGGCCCTGTCGCGTGGTCGGGAAGGTGAGCAGAGGACACGCGAGATGCGTCGGCACCGAGCATGGTTCACTGCCGCCACAGGGAGTCTTCCCGGCCTTCTGCCAAGGCCGCCGGCGCGCCTCCGCAAGGTAATAGTCGGGCCGATCTCGGCGCGGCTGCATCCTCTGCAAGGTGCTCTGCTTCTAGTGCGGGGTGCGCCTACGGCCGGGAAGCTGGAGGCATAGCGGGGACGGCCGCGGAGGGACCTCTCACCATCGCTCGTTGCCTCGCGCACGACCGAAAAGAAATATCAGATGGGAGGAGCAATTGAATCGCCAGAGTAGTGGGATTTAATGAGGGAAAAGGAACCATTTCTACTACAAAATAATAGTGGGATTTGATGGAGATTGAAGAAGATAGAGAGGAAGTGGAATCCGTTTCGTGGGGAGACAGAAGGCGCAGGTCGCAGCGGCTAGCGGCGGCGCGGTCACGCAAGGTTTTTTTAGGCAAGGCTTCTTCACGGATGCTTCTTCAGGGAAGGGTGGGTCATCGTAGTCTCCCATGGGCTTTCAATGGGCTTTTTAGTCTCCAAAAATCGTTGAAATGTACGCCCAACCCAAAAAGTTGAGTCGGAGGCCAACAGCGAGCGGTATGGCTGGGAAAAGCACGAATCGGTATACTTAGCGGTGGCAGTGCTTAGTAATTTCCTGAATCTTTGATCAAACGGCTGCGGCTTCTCAACTTTACTGAATCAACGGCTGTAACAATTGGGGTGACGTTGCTTCACGAGAAGGCAGGAAAATCACTTAGTGGGGTGCCCCTATTTAGATATAGAAGATTGCTGTTAAACCTACTGTATAACTTCTCTATGGTTTATAAACTCTTTTACTAGCCATAGATTCATTAAAATAAGCAAACAACACACGAAAAACAGAACACACGAAAAACAGAACAGTCTGTAGTAATCTGGATCAAACGTATACTTCTGGAACTCATAAAATTATCAAATAAATTTCTGGACGTGAGGAATTTATCTATTAATCATCTGCAAAAAGAATTAACTAAATATCACTCTCCAAATAAAAATGGCAGCAATTCTCGTGAGTGCTAAAGTTTCTGTTTTTTTACAGCATGATCATAAAGACTTCACCCAAGTCTTTCCAAAGGTTCTACTAGGCACAAACACTAATTAAACATAAAAACACAACCATAACAGAGGCTAGATGAAATATTTATTACTAAACAGGAAGAAAAGGCAAGGAAAAAAATAAAATTGGGTTGCCTCCCAACAAGCGCTATCGTTTAACGCCCCTAGCTAGGCATGATGATTTCAATGATGCTCACATAAAAGATAAGAATTGTAAGATAAAGAGAGCATCTTGAAGAATATGACTAGCACATTTAAGTCTAACCCACTTCCAATGCATAGAGATTTTGTGAGCAAACAACTTGTGGGAACAAGAATCAACTTGCATAGGAAGGTAAAACAAGCATAACGTCAAATCTTTAAGCACATAGAGAGAAAACTTGATATTATCGCAATTCCTACAAGCATATATTCCTTCCTCATAATAATTTTCAGTAGCATCATGAATGGATTCAACAATATAACCAGCACCTAAAGCATTCTTTTCATGATCTACAAGCATAGAATTTTTATTACTCTCCACATAAGCAAAATTCTTCTCATTCGGAATAGTGGGAGTATCATAAGAGACTCGAATACTATAAATTGTTTCCACATTAAAAAAGTAATGTTCAGAAAAGGGGTAATCATAATCATGACAAGTTTTATAAATATAATCACTACTTTTTATAGCATAAGTATCATCACAATAATCATCATAGGTAGGAGGCATGCTATCATCATTATAAATTTGCATATCAAAACTTGGGAGACTAAAAATATCATCTTCATTAAACATAGCATCCCCAAGCTTGGGACAAACATTAATTGCAGCAAATATACTCTCAAAAACATCATATTCATCAAACATATCATCCCCAAGCTTGGGCCTTTCCATATCATAAGCATAATCACTTTCATCATTAATAGTATAGATAGCACCAATAGTATAGCAATTATCATATTATTCCAAGCAAGTGCCAAAAAGATTTTCAAGATCATAAGAAGTATCATTATCTCCCACAATTATATTTTCACGAGGCACAATAGTAATAGGAGCAGCATTATTTGGGAGAGATATCTTTTTACCTCTCTTCCTTTTTCTTTTCTTCTTCTTCACCACATCATGTGTGGGTTCAATCCTCTTTTTGGAGCTCCTTATTAATGAGATTGGTTGAATAGGAGGCTCCTCCTCGTTACCTGATTCATCATAAGAAATAATAGGAGGGTATTGGGAAGTCTCTTCCCTTTCATTAGTATTCTCTTCATCTTCTATTTGTTTTCTTTTCTTTATGTAACTGGCAATATAAGGATTTTTCAATGCAATTCACCACATAATACATATAAATTTCCTCTAGATCAAAACCAAGAAGTTTATAATGGGCAAATTCTGGAAGATGCTTAGTTATACATTTCATTTCTTCGTAGCCCATAAGCAAACTTAGTTCATTATAATGTGCAAGGGAAATCATGTCATCACAATTTTTGGACACGATTAGATCATGAAACAATTTGCATCGGAGCTAAATGACCACTTTCATTGCAAAGTCCACAAGTACAGTCAAGAAAATTTAAATTTTCAGCACAATCATCTAGCATTTCTTGCAACAATTTAGTTTCTAAGTGCTTATGCCTCTTGCAATATCTATCTTCCCTATTTGGTGTATACTTGCAAACCCAATGCACTCCACAAAAATTGACACGTTTATAGGAGACATTTTCATCATAACTAGTGCAATCATCATTAGTACCATGGATATTCAAGGAGTTCATACTAACAACATTGCAATCATGCTCATCATTCAAATATTTAGTGCCAAACATTTTAATGCATTTTTCTTCTAACACTTTAGCACAATTTTCCTTTTCATCATACTCACGAAAGATATTAAAAAGATGAAGCGTATGAGGCAAACTTAATTCCATAATTTTTTTGTAATTTTCTTTTATAAACTAAACTAGTGATAAAACAAGAAACTAAAAGACTCAATTGCAAGATCTAAAGATATACCTTCAAGCACTCACCTCCCCGGCAACGGCGCCAGAAAAGAGCTTGATGTCTACTACACAACCTTCTTCTTGTAGACGTTGTTGGGCCTCCAAGTGTAGAGGTTTGTAGGACAGTAGCAAATTTCCCTCAAGTGGATGACCTAAGGTTTATCAATCCGTAGGAGGCGTAGGATGAAGATGGTCTCTCTCAAGCAACCCTGCAACCAAATAACAAAGAGTCTGTTGTGTCCCCAACACACCCAATACAATAGTAAATTGTATAGGTGCACTAGTTCTGTGAAGAGATGGTGATACAAGTGGTATATGGATAGTAGATAATGGTTTTTGTAATTTGAAAATATAAAAACAACAAGGTAACTAATGATAAAAATGAGCACAAACGGTATTGCAATGCGTTGAAACAAGGCCTAGGGTTCATACTTTTACTAGTGCAAGTCCTCTCAACAATAATAACATAATTGGATCGCATAACTATCCCTCAACATGCAACAAAGAGTCACTCCAAAGTCACTAATAGCGGAGAGCAAACGAAGAGATTATGGTAGGGTATGAAACCACCTCAAAGTTATTCTTTCCAATCAATCCGTTGGGCTATTCCTATAAGTGTCACAAATCAACCAAAACCCTAATGTCACTTAGATACTCCTATGTCACCTCAAGTATCCATGGGTATGATTATACGATATGCATCACACAATCTCAGATTCATCTATTCAACCAACACATAGAACCTCAAAGAGTGCCCTAGAGTTCGTACTAGAATAACACCTTAAGACACAAATCAACCAAAACCCTAATGTCACCTAGATACTCCAATGTCACCTCAAGTATCCGTGGGTATGATTATACGATATGCAACACACAATCGCAGATTCATCTATTCAACCAACACATAGAACCTCAAAGAGTGCCCCAAAGTTCCTACCGGAGAATCATGATGAAAACATGTGCCAACCCCTATGCATAGGTTCATGGGTGGAACCCGCAAGTTGGTCACCAAAACATACATCAAGTGAATCACGTGATATCCCATTGTCATCACAGATACGCACGATAAGACATGCATCAAGTGTTCTCAAATCTTTAAAGACTCAATCCGATAAGATAACTTCAAAGGGGAAACTCAATCCATTACAAGAGAGTAGAGGGGGGAGAAAACATCATAAGATCCAAATATAATAGCAAAGCTCGCGATACATCAAGATCGTATCACCTCAAGAACACGAGAGAGAGAGAGAGAGAGATCAAACACATAGCTACTGGTACATACCCTCAGCCCCGAGGGAGAACTACTCCCTCCTCGTCATGGAGAGCACCGGGATGATGAAGATGGCCACCGGAGAAGGATTCCCCCTTCGGCAGGGTGCCGGAACAGGTCTAGATTGGCTTTCGGTGGCTACGGAGGCTTCTGGCGGCGGAACTCCCGATCTATTTTGCTCCCCGATCGTTTTAGGGTATATGGAGATATATATAGGCGGAAGAAGAACGTCAGGGGGGCCACGAGGGGCCCACGAGGGTGGAGGGCGCGCCCCCTGCCTCGTGGCCTCCTTGTAGATCCCCTCACGTGCACTCCAAGTCTTCTGGGATTCTTCTGATCTAAAAATAAGTTCCGTGAAGTTTCAGGTCAATTGGACTCCGTTTGGTTTTCCTTTTCTGCGATATTCTAAAACAAGGTAAAACAGAAACTGGCACTCGGCTCTGGGTTAATAGGTTAGTCCCAAAAATGATATAAAAGTGTATAATAAAGCCCTTAAACATCCAAATCAGTAGATAATATAGCATGGAGCAATCAAAATTTATAGATACATTGGAGACGTATCATGGTGTGAACTATTTATAAAGTTGCAATGTCACATGGAAAATTTGTGAATTTTGTTTTTTCAAAAATTTGGCAAAACTTATTTTTGTGTAATATGTAACTGTAACATGTCAAACCTTTATATTTTTTGTACAGTCACATGGCATTTTGTATTGCTTCATGGAAAAATAGAGATAAATGTAGTCACAATCATGGCAATTCATGCATAATAGCATATGGCATGAAATATTTCACTGCAAAATACGTAATGTCTTTTTTTAATCAAATATGCTAGTCACAATTTTTTGAAAACTTTTTGCAGAGTATATTTGGTTTTTTAGCGATGGCGATTATTTAGAGTAAAATTGCGAAACCTTATTTAGGTATCTGAAACCTTAATCTTGTGATAATTCAAATCATCTGTTGTTTTTAAGATGGCAAACTTTTGGAATATTTTGCAATCTTGATGGTGCTGGGAGGGATACTAAATGGGTTGTCTTGGCCTAGTTCAGGTGGTTCTTCTAAGGATTGAAACAGTTTGCTCGACCCGTGGCAAAGATAATTCATTGGTGCCTCCTCAAAGGGGTGATTCCTATTTGATGCTCGTGAGCGGTAGTTTGGGCCGAACCATGGTCGCTTCACTATTTCTTCCCCTTTTATGTTTCTTTTTCATTGTTTCTCTTTCTATTAATTTTTATTTTATTTTCGTTTTTCGTTTTCATTTTTTCATTTTTAGTCTATTATTTGAAGTTCATTGTGTGTTACCAAATATTTTATTGTATGTAAATGAAGTGTTAACCGTATACTACAAAGAGTTCACCATGCATTATAAAATTGTTCATCATATATTTGAATTTATTCAATGAGTATACAATTTTTCGTTGTGTGTTTTGGAATTTGTTTAGGGTATACTACGCAAATGTTCAATTTGTATAAAAAATTGTTCAATGTATGTTACAAAATGTTCAATGGCTATTAAAAAGTTGTTCAATGTGTATATTCCTATTTTATAGAAAATATTAATCCCATGGAATTTTGTATTGGTTCATTTAGAAAATAGAGAGAAAATGTAGTCACAAACATGGCATACATATGTCATGAAACATTTTACTGCAAAATTCATAAATTCTTTTTTGTAATCCAATATATCAGTCACAATTTTTTTGAAAACCCTAAATTATTGATCATACTAGGAGGTATACTAAATGGGCAAAAGAGCGCTTCCCCAGTGGGGGAGATAGTTCACTAGTGCCTCCTCCAAGGGGCGATTCCTATTTGTGGCTTCACTGAAGCGCGGCCTCCCGAAACCCCAGTTTGGGTCAGCCCGCGCTCACTTTGTTGTTTCTTCTTTTTTGTGTTTCTTCTTTTCAGTTTCAGTTTCTATTTCTTTTGTGGCTTCTTTTTTTATGTTTCTTCGCGGAGACATAATGTTGAGGACTCAGGGGATGCATCGATGTCAGCGGCACACACCTTAGGAAAATCCAATATGGAGCAATGACAAAGAGAAATCAAGTCATGGGCCCCTTTTCTCTCTTATTGAATTAACTATTTTTTTTATTTTTACTTAGAACATGGAATTTTCTAATTAGACCATGATTTTTTTAGTTAGATCATGGCAGATTTATTGTTGGTGGCATGGAAAATTGATTTTACACACTATGGGAAATGTGCTTCCCACTACATGGCAAATGTACATAATTTACTTCATTTTACACCTCAAAATTATGCCTTTTGTGTCAAAAATATGGCATTTTTATAAGAAATATTTCCTGCACACATGGCAAATTCATATTTGTTTTGCCCCCGGAAAGTGGGGTGAACTATTTATAAATTGGCAATGACACATGGAAATTCATGAACTTTGTTTTTTCAAAATTTTGGCAAAACATATTTTGTGTAATATGTAACTGTTGTCAAACCGTTATAAGTTTTTATATAGTCACATGGCATTTTGTATTGCTTCATGAAAAAATAGTTGTAAAATTTAGTCCCAAACATGGCAATTCATGCATAATGGCATATGGCATGAAAAATTTCACTGCAAAATTCAAAGCGCCTTTTTAATCAAATATGTCACTCGCAATTTTTTGAAAACTTTTTGCAAAACAAATTTGGTTTTTTGGCGATGGCGATTATTTAGAGTAAATTACAAAACCTTAGGTATTTGAAACCTTAATCTTGTGATAATTCAAATTAGCTGTTGTTTTTAAGATAGCAAGATTTTGGAATATTTTGCAATCTTGATCGTGCTGGGAGGGATACTCAATGGGCTCTCTCGGCCTAGTTCGGGGTGGTTCTTCTAGCGAACAAAACAATTTGCTCGACCCGTGGGAAAGATAGTTCACTGGTGCCTCCTCAATGGGGTGATCCCGATCGGCGCTTGTGAGCGGCAGTTTGGGCCGGACCACGGTCGCTTCGCTGTTTGTTTTTTTATGTTTCGTTTTCTCTCTTTCTGTTTCTATTTATTTTCTCTTTTCCTTTTTTCCTTTTTATTTGCTTTTTGTCTAATATATGAAGGTCATTATGTGTTACATAACTTTTCATCGTATATGAATGAAATGTTCACAGTATACTACAAAAAGTTCACCATGCATTATAAAATTGTGCATCATGTATTTGAATTTGTTCAATGAATATACAAATTTTCACAGTGTGTTTTGAAATTTTTTTTCAGTGTATATTATGCAAATGTTTAATGTATATGAAACAATTGTTCAACGTATATTACAAAATGTTCAATGGGTATTAGAAAATTTGTTCAATGTATATATTCCTATTTTATAGAAAATATTAAGCACATGGCATTTGGTATTGGTTCATGGAGAAAGTAGAGAGAAAATGTAGTCACAAACATGGCATGCATATCTCATGAAACATTTTACTGCAAAATTCATAAGTTCTTTTTTGTAATCCAATATGCCAGTCACAATTTTTTGAAAACCTTTTGTAGAGATTTTTTTTGGCGATGGCAATAATTTAGAGTAAAATTACGTCACCTTATTTAGGTATCCGAAACATTGATCTAGTGATAATTCAAATTTGCTGTTGTTTTTAAGATGGCATTTTTTTAATTTGTTTGCAAAATGTTTATCATACTGGGAGGCATACTAAATGGGCAAAGGAGCGATTCCCCAGTGGGGAAGATAGTTCACTAGTACCTCCTAATAGGGGTGATCCCTATTTGTGGCTTCGCTGAAGCACGGTCTCCTGACGCCCCAGTTTGGGCCAGCCCACGCTCACTTTGTTGTTTCTTCTTTTTTATGTTTCTTTTTTTTCAGTTCCAGTTTCTACTTCTTTTGTGGCTTCTTTTTTTATGTTTCTTCATGGAGACATAATGTTGAGGAGTGAGGGGATGCATCGATGTCGGCGGCGCACACCTTAGGAAAATCCAATGAGGAGCAATGACAAAGAGAAATCAAGTCATGGGCCCCCTTTTATCTCTTATTGAATTAACTATTTTTCTATTTTTACTTAGACCATGGAATTTTTTTAATTAGACCATGATTGTTTTCATTAGATCATGGTAGTTTTATTGTTGGTGGCGTGGGAAATTTATTTTACACAACATGGGAAATGTGCTTTCACTACATGGCAAATGTACATAATTTTACATCATTTTACATCTCAAAATTATACCTTTTGTGTCCAAAAATATGGTATTTTTATAAGAAATATTTTCTGCTCACATGGCAAATTCATATTTGTTTTGCTCCCGCAAAGTGGTGTAAATTATTTATAAATTAGCAATCACATGGGAAATTTATGAATTTTGTTTTTTCAAAATTTTGGGAAAACTTATTTTTGTGTAATATGTAATTGTAACATGTCAAACTGTTATAATTTTTTGTATTGTCACATGGTATGTTGTATTGCTTCATGAAAAAATAGAGGAAAAATTGTAGTCACAAACATGGCAATTCATGCATAATGGCATATGGCATGAAACATTTCACTGCAAAATTCATAGAGTCTTTTTCTAATCAAACATGTCACTCGCAATTTTTTGAAAACTTTTTGTAGAGTAAATTTGGTTTTTTGGTGATGGCAATTATTTAGAGTAAATTACAAAACCTTAAGTATATGAAACCTTAATATGGTGATAACTCAAATTAGCTATTGTTTTTAAGATGGGAAACTTTTGGAATTTTTTGCAATCTTGATCATGCTGGGAGGGATAGTAAATGGGCTGTCTTGGCCTAGTTCGGGGTGGTTCTTCTAGCGAACGAAGCAATTTGCTCGACCCGTGGGGAAAAATAGTTCACTGGTGCCTCCACAATGGGGCGATTCCTATTTGACGCTCATGAGTGGCAGTTTAGGCCGGCTATGGTCGCATCGCTGTTTTGTTTTTATGTTTCTTTTTCTCTGTTTCTCTTTCTATTTATTTTCTCTTATTTCTCTTTTTCCTTTTTTCATATTTTTTTGTCTATTATATGAAGTTCATTGCATGTTACAAAATGTAGTCATCGTATGTAAATGAAATGTCCATGGTATACTACAAAAAGTTCACCATGCATTATAAAATTGTTCATCGTATATTTGAATTTCTTCGATGAATATACAAATTTTCACTATGTGTTTTGAAATTTGTTCAGGTTATATTACGCAAATGTTCAATGTGTATGGAAAAATTGTTCAACATATATTACAAAATATTCAATGGGTATTAAAAAATGGTTCAATGTTTATACATATTTTATGGAAAATGTTAATCATGTGGCATTTGGTATTGGTTCATGGAGAAACTAGAGAGAAAATGTAGTCACAAACATGGCATGCATATGTCATGAAACATTTTACTGCAAAATTCATAAATTCTTTTTTCTAATCCAATATGCCAGTCACAATTTTTTGAAAACTTTTTGTAGAGTATTTTTTTTGGCGATGGAGATTATTTTGAGTCAAATTACGACACTTTATTTAGGTATCCATAACCTTGATCTAGTGATAATTCAAATTAGCTATTGTTCTGAAGATGGCAAAATTTTCAATTTGTTTGCAAAATGTTGATCGTACTGGGAGGCACAGTAAATGGGCAACAGAGCGGTTCCCCCATAGGGAAGATAGTTCACTAGTGCGTCCTGCATGGGGCGATTCCTATTTCTGGCTTCGCTTAAGAGCGGTCTCCCGACGCCCAAGTTTGGGCCAGCCCATGGTCACTTTGTTGTTTCTTTTTTTTAGTTTCTGTTTCTGTTTCTATTTATTTTATTTTTATTTTTATTTTTTACTTGTCCTTTTTTCTTTTCTTTTTTGTGCATTATATAAAGTAAATTGTGTGTTACCAATTTTTTTGTAGTATAATAAGAAAATGTTCACGTTATACTACAAATAGTTCACCATCCATTATAAAAATGTTCGTCGTATATTTCAAATTGTTCTGGTTTAAATATTATGAAAATGTTCGATGTGTACTCAAAAAATTTGAACATATATTAAATTCTTTTAATGCATATTAAAAAATTGCTCAACGTATATATATTCATATTTTCTGAAAAAAATCACTGTATATTAAACATACTAATATAATGAAAAAGCATTGTGTATTAAGTAAATGTTCAACGGATATTAAAAAAAATTCAATGTGTGTTTTTAAATAAAATAAAAACCAACCAAAAAATCGGCCCGATATAGTAAACTAGATGATGCCGTATGGGCCACAGAGGCAGAATGGACCGGCCCAGTAGGCGCGTGGCTGTTCGAAGCTCCCTCCGTTTATCTGAAATCACTAATTAAAAAGCACTCTTTGCAAAGGTCGTTTCCACCTCCTCAGGTCGCGACAAGTGGCGCACTGCATGCACGCTACTTGTCGCAATCAGTGTGCCACTTATCGCAACTTGGGTATTTTCGTAAACCTCACATCCAAATCTGGAACCGTTTTCACCATTGTATTCATGATGTCAAGATCTTCAACACTATATCACATATTGATAGGTTTCTATGAACTTTTTTTCACGAAAAAATGAATAAAAAAAACCGAACATGGAGCAGGTTTTTTTCTGAAGAGGCACAACTATGCCTCTCGCGGAAGCAAATCCATGCGTCAACGAGAAGTAAATCTGTGCCTCTCGTGAAAGGAAAAACAAATATTTTTCCCTTTTTCAAGAGGCACGACTATGCTTCTCACCGAAGCAAATCCGTGCCTCCGCGATAAGTAAATATATGCGTCTTATGGAAAAAAAAGAAAATACATTTTTTCTCTTTTCTAAGAGGTATAACTGTGCCTCTTGCGGAAGCAAATTCGTGCCTACACGAGAAATAAATCTATGCCTCTCACGAAAGAAAAAAATGCATTTTTTTTCTTTTTCCGAGAGTCACAGCGGAAGCCAAAAAAAGAAAAAAATAATCTAAAAACAAAAAGGCATACAAAAAGAAAAGAAAAAAAATCCGGAAGGAGAGCCTAGAGCACGTCATGTGCCGAGGGCTGAGAGTGCATCAAGTCCACCCAAAATGACCCTTGCGGAGGCTTCTGAAGAAGTACTCGCTGATTAGTTGGTCTCCCTTTTAACGCACGCGGACAGGAGTCTCCCTCCCGAGGGAACGGACGTACGCCGGTTATTGTGGTCCAATGAAAATGCAAAACTTCCCGACATATATAGAGTTCTCATAATACTGTAGGGGGAGAGGCTATCTCGCGCGCGCGGGGCAACTTGCGATTTCAGACAAGGCACACTTGCCCTTTTGAGCAAGTTTGGGGATACCGTTTGAGGTAAATCCGGGCCCCACCTGGGCCCCACTCATTGAAATCAAGGCGGGTGAGATTAAGTTTCATGGAGAGAGAGTATGGAGGGTCCAACGCTGTAGGCGCACATGTGGGCTGATGGGTAAACGTGGGTGGGCCCATCTGTCCTTGGCTTCCGAAATGAGATCGCTCGTTGCAACGATGGCTCGCGAAGGAGCGCTTCCTTACTGTAGGTGCGAGAGCAAGACAAATAGGATGTAACTTTGTCAGAGATGAGATTTTTATTTTTTATTAGAAAAGGCCAGTTGTCTAATACCCCTCCGTCCGAAAATACTTGTCATCAAAATGAATAAAAGAGGATGTATCTAAATGTATATTAGTTCTAGATACATTCTTTTTTATCCATTTTGATGACAAATATTTTCGAACGGAGGGAGTAGCATCTTCAACAGGCATGCTTCGCCTCGGCGAGATATGATTCTTTTACAAAGTCAAAATAGTCGTCTTGCGCGCGGGAGCGACGAAGAGGTTTTTCAGATGCACAAAAACACAACGTCCAATCCGATGGCCCCACTTGCAGCAGTCAACGCACACAATCCGGCGCCCTAAATTTGCAGCCCAGGAAATCGCTTTAGCACATGCACTAAGAGCATCTCCAACAGCCGCGCCAAAAGACGCGCGCGCGGTAAATTGGCTTTATAGCGCGCGCGGGACGTTTACGCGTGCTCCAGCGGTGGCGCGAAACTAGCGCGCGCGGGGAAAAGGCGGCCGCTCGCGCGCTACATTTGGCGCGCCGCGTCCGGCGCGCCTATAAATTACAGCGCCTCCGCCGCTCTCTCCATCGCCCTTTGCCGCTCTCTCCGTCTCTCCATCGCCCCCTGCCGCGCTCTGCCGCCGACACGCCACCACCGCGCCACGATGCCGCCTCGGCGCCGGGGAGGTACGGGCTACCGCGGCGTCCGCGTGCGTCCGTCCGGCACCTACTCCGCCGAGATTCGGTCGGGCGGCGGCATGCGGCTCCGTCTCGGAACTTTCAACACCGCCCAGGAGGGCGCCCGCGGGTACGACGCTGCGGCGTGGCGCCTCCTGCGGTCCCGCCAGGACATGAACTTCGCCGACGTGACGACGCGGGAGCGCGCACAGGAGTTGGCGCCTTTCCCGCGGCTTCTCACTAACGAGGATCATCGCAAGCATCGGAGGCGGGAGCATCGTCTCAGGCTGGCCGAGATGGACGAGCAAGCCAAGGCGATGTGGAGTCATCGCTTCCCGGAAGACACCAACGAGGAACAGTTCTTCGCCCAGAGGAGGGCGAGGAGGGCGAAGAGGAGAGAGGAGCGAGCCGACTATCGCGAGGACAAGCGAACGCGGAAGGCTGTCGCTAAATACAACCAAGCGCTAGGAGATGCGTCCTCCTGGAACTCCGACGACGAGCGGTTCCTTGACGCCTACGCTCCGACGCCGGAGGAGGACATCACTGAGACAGAGTCCGAGTCGGACGAGTAGTAGTAGGAGAACTATCAACGAAACCAAATATGTAGTAGGAGAACTATCTATGAAACCAAATATGTAGTAGAAAAAACTGAAATATAGCGCACCTGCTGGAGCGGTGCGGGCGCGCTTTAATTTGCGGCGGCCGCTGGAGCCAGCGCACCGCTGCGCGCAAAAGCTGGCTAACCCGGCGCACCGCTGCGCGCAAAAGCTGGCTAACCCGGCGCTGTATCACGACTTTCAGCGCGCGGCGCGTTACGCGGCTGTTGAAGATGCTCTAACGTTTTTTGTGCATGCTCTATTTTACAGCATCTGCTTGAGCGCTGTTTTCTTATCTTCGGTGTATAAAAATGGTGATTTTTAGCACGACATTTTTGGCACCTGTTGAAGATGCTCTAAGTTACCAAATGTGCCAAACTATTCCAGGCGGCCGGTAGGCAAACGAAAGGACGTGCGGATCAGATGCATGATCCCGTGTCCTCCTCCCACAACATGATCAGATGCACGGTCCCGTGTCCTCCTCCCACAACAACAATAATTCATCATGAAGCCAACGAAAGAAGCCATGCGGCTGCTGACTGATCCAACAACCTGTGAGCACGAGGATAGGTTTACGCCATGTTATATACCATCACGCCAGGAGCTCATGGAGCACAGAGCTGCATCTTGTGGCCTTGTGGGTGAGAGAGCCAACTGAAGCGCGCAACAGCAAGGCGAAGCAAGCTCGGTAGCTAGGATGGGGTCCCTGCCGCCGGCGGGCGAGAGGCCGCACGCCGTGATGATGCCGTACCCGGCGCAGGGCCACGTCACGCCGATGCTGAAGCTGGCCAAGCTGCTCCACACCAGGGGCTTCCACGTCACCTTCGTCAACAACGAGTTCAACCACCTCCGTCTGCTGGGCGCGCAGCAGTCGCAGGCCGCCGTGGACAGGCTCTGCAGCCTGCCGGGGTTCCGTTTCGCCACCATCGCCGACGGCCTTCCGCCGTCCGACCTCGAGGCCTCGCGGGACACCCCCGCGCTGATCTACTCCACCATGACCACCTGCCGTCCCAGGTTCAAGGAGCTCGTCGTCAAGCTCAACGAGGAGGCCGAGGCCTCCGGCGGCGCCGTGCCGCCTGTTACCTGCGTGGTGGCCGATAGCATCACGAGCTTCGCCATTAGCGTCGCGCGTGAGCTCGGCCTCCGCTGCGCCGTGCTCTGGACCGCCAGCGCATGTGGTTTCATGGGCTACTACCACTACAAGGATCTACTCGACCGTGGACTCGTCCCTCTCAAAGGTATGCATGGATGTCTCTCTCGACATGCACGACAAAAACAAAAGCTCTCCTCAACTACCGAGGTCTGTTCTTGCTTTTGTTGAAGTGGAGTATGTACCAAGTCTAGCATGTCGTTGTGCACTCCTAAAGCTGTTGCATCTGAAGAATTTAAATTAGTTGCAGACATAGTATTATCTATTATAGAACAATTCAATTGATGGCAACATTACATACTGGTATAATTAATTTGTTGTTGGTGCAGAAGAGGCTCAGTTGAGCAATGGATACTTGGACATGATCATCGACTGGATACCGGCGATGCCCAAGGACCTGCGGCTGCGTGACCTCCCGAGCTATTTGCGCACCACGGACCCTGATGACATCATGTTCAACTTCTTCATCCATGAGGTACCCGCCATGTCGCAGGCGTCAGCGGTGGTCATCAACACCTGGGACGAGCTCGACGCGCCCTTGCTTGATGCCATGTCCAAGCTCCTGCCGCCCATCTACACGGCGGGGCCACTCCATTTGACGGCTCGCAACAATGTGCCGGAGGAGAGCCCTATCTCCAGCATTGGGTCAAACCTGTGGAAGGAGCAGGACGCTCCCCTCCGGTGGCTCGACGGCCGGCCGCCGCGCTCCGTGGTGCACGTCAATTTCGGGAGCACCACGGTGATGTCCAAGGAGCATATGCTGGAGTTCGCGTGGGGGCTGGCCAACACTGGCTACGCCTTCCTATGGAACGTGCGGCCTGACCTCGTCAAGGGCGACGTCAAGGCCGCACTTCCGCCGGAGTTCTATGCGGCAACCGAGGGGCGGAGCATGCTGTCGACGTGGTGCCCGCAGCAGGAGGTGCTGGAGCACGAGGCCGTAGGGGTGTTCCTCACACACTCTGGATGGAACTCATCGCTAGAAGGCATCTGCGGCGGCGTGCCGATGGTGTGCTGGCCCTTCTTCGCGGAGCAGCAGACCAACTGCCGTTTCAAGTGTACGGAGTGGGGCATCGGGATGGAGATTGGGGACGACGTGAGGAGGACCGAGGTGGAGGCCATGATACGGGAGACCATGGAGGGGGAGCAGGGGCGAGAGATGCGACGACGCGTGCTAGAGCTTCGCCAGAGCGCCGTGGCCTCCGCATGGCGTGACGGAAGATCCATGCGCAATGTTGATACGCTCATCAAGGAGGTGCTTCTGGCTTGAAACAAGCAAATTAAGCTGGTAAAAATAAATGGTTTGGCGAGTCTGAAGCGTTTATTAAGACGTAACCAACTCCTCTCCATTTGAAAGCTTAAGTCACGTTTTGAGTGATAATTTACATGGATTACCAAGATTTGCTACAAAGACGATTGAAATACTTTGGATCGTGATCATGATCATGTATCGCCGTGCGCCTTGAATCCCATATAGAACTAAGATGCACACGACAGTTTAGAGACGATTTTTGGACGATTCGTGTTGATTTCTAGCATAATGCGATCTAATGGATGCTTTTATCTCCCCACAAAAAAAGGATGCTTTTATCTATCGTGCAGAAATTGTGCACATAGCCGTCGTCTCTCTAGCACTGCTCAAGCCCATATGGTCCAAAGTGTAACCAAAATGATCACGAAATCAGCATACGGTACAGAATCTAGCAGTAAGAAAATACTCCCTCCATCCGAAAATACTTGTCCGAGAAATGAATAAAATAGAAATATCTATAATTAAAATAAATCTAGATACAACCATTTTTAAACAAATATTTTCGGACGGAGGGAGTATGTCGCTTTTCATATGGCTCTGTAGTTCTGTTCATTGCTTTAACCAAGTCTGGATCTGCTATCTCCGATACATAGTGTGACATATAGTACAATAAGAGCAAGTGCATCCAAGATCCCATCGATCCACATAGTGCACAGTTGGCCGTCGACCCCATGTTGCGTGCGTTGAGATGAGCACAGAGAACGTGCGACTGGCTTTGTTAACAGAGATATGCGGAAAGTGCGGTTGTAATTCTCGATGTACGGCCTGTGTTTTTTGGAGGCTTCACGCATGTGCCACCCACTTCGCTGTTTCTCCTATAGGTCACTTCCTTCATTTGAGATTCTAAACTAATTATAGATGAACTAGCTTAGAAACCGAAAACTAGGGAACGCAGCTTAGAGCAAGTACAATAAGGTGACATAAGCAGGCTATAAGGACTAGAATATTATATCTTTGCTTAGTTGAAGAAGAGAGAAGAGGAGAGAGAAGTGAGCTCTTAGTTAGTAGTCGCTGCAATACGAGACCCAAGACGCGTTATGAGGTTGTAAGGTGGGCCAACTTCTAATAAAGTAGTAGACATCTAAAGTTTATTATTGTACATGCCAGCTATGTGGTTGGCTCTAGATGACATGGCAACTTCTTATAGCCGACCGTTGGCTGTATTATTAGAGCAAGTATAATAAGGTACAGTCAGCAGGATGTAAGGATTAAAATATTATATGTTTGCTGAGTTGGATGACAAAGAAAAAGAGAGAGAAGGAAGGCGGACTGTAGATTAATAGCCGGCCACAACACGTGCTTCAAGAAACAATGTGAGATGTATGGTGGGCCATACATTAATGAAATAGTACTAATTAGTAACTAGCTATTATACATGTTGGCTATAGATGATGTGACAACTTTATATAGCCGATTGTTGGCTATACTATTAACCATGCTCTTAGGGCATCTCCAACGCGGAACCCATCGGCATATGTTCGGAACGTGTGGTCCGGACTACTTTTGCCATCCAACACGGACATGTATCAGTTTGCTCGGCGATCTGGACGAACCTTTTCCCGCAAAACAGAGACAAAGTGGGGGAGGGGGGTGTTTGCGTGCGTCCGAACCGCTGCTACATCTGATTTTGACTGCACTGGTCCAACCCCCTCCCTCGCTTGCGCGTGCTTCGCGTCGAAAACAGCCAACGCCGCTCCAGAGCGGCAGTACCACATTCGTGCCCGACCAGAGCGGACGCGACCTTTCATTGCCGCCGACATTGAAGTAGCGTGCCAGCTGGGAGAGCGCCGCCCATGCCGCTTTCCGATGCACACGACTACTCTGCGTTCAAACGACACCATGGCCGTCCGTCGCCCTACATTAATGCATGTGGTTGCCGAGAAATCTAGTCTGGCGCCACCCGTCCATCTGTCTGCCGCCCATCATTGCCATCCACCCGCTATAAAAACTACAACCCCGGTCATAGCCGCAATCATTCTTCTCTGGTCCCTTCCTCCTCACTGCACCACGCCCACCATGTCCTCTAGTGCTTCAAAACCCTGTGGGACGGACTCTCGTCCGAGCAGAAGAAGGAGATAGCCGCCATTGCTGCCGTCTAGCAGGACGGCAGGCAGACGAACATCGCGACGTCCCAATGTAGGACACGACTGAGGACGAACGCGCGCTACCCTCCTCGCCGGTGCATGCCGGTATCACCATCAATGAGGCACGTTCCCACTATATGGACATGGCGCGGGAGGAGCGGGAGGCCAAGTTCTGGAGGCACATGCCGACCAGGCCTAAAACCTTTGTCTCCTCAACAAGCACCGGCAAGCAGAGGGGCAACTCGCCGCCTGCACGGCCATCGCGTCAGACGCAGACATGGCGGAGAAGGCGTCGCTGCTCGAGTCCTACTGCTCCGCCTGCGACATCTGTCGTGACCACAAGCGGTACCGCCATTATCAGGTGGAGCTACATGCCGCCTATAAGGAGGCGGACAAGGTGGCGGATGAGGTGTTCGGCAAGAGCGACGACAATGACATCCTCGACTCTGCCAAGGCCGCACCCCGCCGCCATGACCACGAAGCCGTCACATCTGCGGGCTCCACCGCAGTAAGAAAGAGTAGTGCATGGTAGGTCACCGCTGCTTGGGTCCCAAGAAGGCCACCGCTCTTCCCCTTTGCTGAAGCCAAGCTTGGCGGGCTTAATCGGCCGATTAACCGCTCAGGCTTCGGTGGTGGAGGCTGCGGACGGAGAGCTAGAGAGCGCCGAGGCGGAACTGGAGAAGGCAAAGGCAACAACCAGAGTTTCAGTTCTCGGGGCTCATGTCGAGCATGAGGATGGGCGCCGGCGATCATTTAGATTAGGTTTAGAATAGGGTTTAGTTAAATAATTGTCCAAAATATAATGAATTTTGTCTGATTTATATGAAAAATATCTGAATTATAACGAATGTGCTTCAATTTATATGTAAATCTGCCATGTTTGCATAAATTTTGCCTGGTCCATTGAAATGCAGTTTGAAATGTGTGCAGACAATATTGGATGACCGCCTCCTGCATCCATATCGACAGACTCGCAATCCAGTCCACATACAGATGCGGAAGAGGATTTACGGGGCAGGGTTAGGCCAACTCCACCGCGCGACCCCAAACGGACATCCGATTTGGCCAGATTTTGTACCTTTAGGTAGGGCAATGTGTTCGTGTCCGGGCCTATCCTTGGATGCGGTGGCCGTGCGGCCAACGCGCGGCCGCATCCGTTTGCCCCATAATGTCCGCCAGGGCCAAAATGCCCATATTTTCATATCAAAACTAGTTTGCACGTCCAAATATTTGTCTGAAAATAAAAATAGTTTTACAACCTAATTGAAATTGTCTTTAATAAAATAGTTTTACAACCAAATCGAAATTGTCTTGACTGAACATAAAATGAACCAATACATCTATTGGTTGCCAAGGCGATCCCACACGTGCTTAACCAAGTCATTTTGAAAATCCAAATGAGTGTGCCAACCACGCAGCTCACGGTGGAATTGGACAAACAGTTCAAATGTGGCCGGTTCTTGGTGCAGGGGCTCAATAAGGTGACATAACCATCTTTGATTAACGAGCTAGTCAAGTAGAGGCATACTAGTGACACTCTGTTTGTCTATGTATTCACACATGTATTATGTTTCCGGTTAATACAATTCTAGCATGAATAATAATCATTTATCATGAAATAAGGAAATAAATAATAACTTTATTATTGCCTCTAGGGCATATTTCCTTCAGTCTCCCACTTGCACTAGAGTCAATAATCTAGTTCACATCGCTATCTGATTAACACCAATAGTTCACATCTTTATCTGATTGGTTCACATCTCCATGTGACTAACACCCAAAGGGTTTACTAGATTCAATAATCTAGTTCACATCGCTATGTGATTAACACCCAAAGAGTGATCATGTTTTGCTTGTGAGAGAAATTTAGTCAACGGGCCTGCCAAATTCAGATCCGTATGTATTTTGCAAAATTCTATGTCTACAATGCTCTGCACGGAGCTACTCTAGCTAATTGCTCCCACTTTCAATATGTATCCAGATTGAGACTTAGAATCATCTTGGATCAGTGTCAAAAACTTGCATCGACGTAACCCTTTACGACGAACCTTTTTGTCACGTCCATAATCGAGAAACATATCCTTATTTCACTAAGGATAATTCTGACCGCTGTCCAGTGATCTACTCCTAGATAACTATTGTACTCCCTTGCCAAATCAGTGCAGGGTATACAATAGATCTGGTACACAGCATGACATACTTTATAGAACCTATGGCCAAGGCATAGGGAATGACTTTCATTCTCTTTCTATCTTCTGTCGTGGTCGGGCTTTGAGTCTTACTCAACTTCACACCTTGTAATACAGGCAAGAACTCTTTCTTTGACTGCTCCATTTTGAACTAGTTCAAAATCTTGTCAAGGTATGTACTTATTGAAAAAACTTATCAAGCGTCTTGATCTATCTCTATTGATTTTGAAGCTCAATATGTAAGCAGCTTCACCGAAGTCTTTGTTTGAAAAACTCCTTTCAAAACACTCCTTTATGCTTTATAGAATAATTCTACATTATTTCTGATCAACAATATGTCATTCACATATACTTATCAGAAATGCTGTAGTGCTCCCACTCACTTTCTTGTAAATACAGGCTTCACCGCAAGTCTGTATAAAACTATATGCTTTGATCAACTCATCAAAGCGTATATTCCAACTCCGAGATGCTTGCACCAGTCCACAGATGGATCGCTGGAGCTTGCACATTTTGTTAGCACCTTTCGGATTGACAAAACCTTCTGGTTGCATCATATACAACTCTTCTTTAATAAATCCATTAAGGAATGCAGTTTTGTTTATCCATTTGCCAGATTTCATAAAATGCGGCAATTACTAATATGATTCGGACAGACTCAAGCATAGATACGAGTGAGAAGCTCTCATCGTAGTCAACACCTTGAACTTGTCAAAAACCTTTTGCGACAATTCTAGCTTTGTAGATAGTAACACTACTATCAGCGTCTGTCTTCCTCTTGAAGATCCATTTATTCTCAATTGCTTGCCGATCATCGGGCAAGTCAACCAAAGTCCAAACTTTGTTCTCATACATGGATCATATCTCAGATTTCATGGCCTCAAACCATTTCGCGGAATCTGGGCTCATCATCGCTTCCTCATAGTTCGTAGGTTCGTCATGTTCAAGTAACATGACCTCCAGAACAGGATTACCGTACTACTCTGGTGCGGATCTCACTCTGGTTTACCTACGAGATTCGGTAGTAACTTGATCTGAAGTTACATGATCATCATCATTAGCTTCCTCACTTAATTGGTGTAGTAGTCACAAGAACAGATTTTTGTGATGGACTACTTTCCAATAAGGGAGAAGGTACAATTACCTTACCAAGTTTTCTACTTTCCTCCCACTTACTTCTTTCGAGAGAAACTCCTTCTCTAGAAAGGATCCATTCTTAGCAACGAATGTCTTGCCTTCGGATCTGTGATAGAAGGTGTACCCAACAGTTTCCTTTGGGTATCCTATGAAGACATATTTTTCCGATTTGGTTTTGAGCCTATCAGGATGAAACCTTTTCATATAAGCATCACAATCCCAAACTTTAAGAAACGACAACTTTGGTTTCTTGCCAAACCACAATTCAGATTGTGTCGTCTCAACGGACTTAGATGGTGCCCTTTTAAACGTGAATGCAGCTGTCTTTAATGCATAACCCCAAAACGATAGTGGTAAATCGGTAAGAAACATCATAGGTCGCACCATATCTAATAAAGTACGGTTATGACGTTCGGACACACCATTACATTGTGGTGTTCCAGGTGGCGTGAGTAGTGAAACTATTTCACATTGTTTTTAACTGAAGGACAAACTCGTAACTCAAATACTCTTCTCTACGATCAGATCGTAGAAACTTTATTTTCTTGTTACGATGATTTTTCACTTCACTCTGAAATTCTTTGAACTTTTCAAATGTTTCAGACTTATGTTTCATCAAGTAGATATACTCATATCTGCTCAAATCATCTGTGAAGATCAGAAAATAATGATACCTATCGCGAGCCTCAATATTCATCGGACCACATACATCAGTATGTATGATTTCCAACAAATCTGTTGCTCGCTCCATTGTTCCGAAGAACAGAGTCTTAGTCATCTTGCCCATGAGGCATGGTTCGCAAGCATCAACTGATTCATAATCAAGGGATTCCAAAAGCCCATCAGCATGGAGTTTCTTCATGCGCTTTACACCAATATGACCTAAACGGCAGTGCCACAAATAAGTTTGCACTATCATTATTAACTTTGCATCTTTTGGTTTCAATATTATGTTTATGTGTATCACTACGATCGAGATCCAGCGAACTATTTTTATTGGGTGTGTAACCATATAAGGTTTTATTCATGTAAACAGAACAACAATTTATTCTCTTACTTAAATGAATAACCGTATTACAATAAACATGATCAAATCATATTCATGCTCAACGCAAACACCAAATAACACTTATTTAGGTTCAACATTAATCCCGAAAGTATAGGGAGTGTGCGATGATGATCATATCAATTTTGGAACCACTTCCAACACACATCGTTACTTCACCCTTAACTAGTCTCTGTTTATTCTGCAACTCCCGTTTCGAGTTACTAATCTTAGCAACTGAACTAGTATCAAATACTGAGGGGTTGCTATAAACACTAGTAAAGTACACATCAATAACATGTATATCAAATATACTTATGTTCACTTTGCCATCCTTTTTATCCACCAATCACTTGGGGTAGTTCTGCTTCCAGTGACCAGTCCCTTTGCAGTAGAAGCACTTAGTCTCAGGCTTAGGATCAGACTTGGGCTTCTTCACTTGAGCAGCAACTTGCTTGCCGTTCTTCTTGAAGTTCCCCTTCTTTCCTTTGCCCTTTTCTTGAAACTAGTGGTCTTGTCAACCATCAACACTTGATGTTTTTCTTGATTTCTACCTTCGTTGATTTCAGCATTACGAAGAGCTTGGGAGTTGTTTCCATTATCCCTTGCATATTATAGTTCATCACGAAGTTCTACTAACTTGGTGATGGTGACTAGAGAATTCTGTCAGTCACTATCTTATCTGGAAGATTAACTCCCACTTGATTCAAGCGATTATAGTACCCAGACAATCTGAGCACATGCTCACTAGTTGAGCGATTCTCCTCCATCTTTTAGCTATAGAACTTGTTGGAGACTTCATATCTCTCAACTCGGGTATTTGCTTGAAATATTAACTTCAACTCCTGGAACATCTCATATGGTCCATGACGTTCAAAACGTCTTTGAAGTCCTGATTCTAAGCCATTAAGCATGGTGCACTAAACTATCAAGTAGTCATCATATTGAGCTAGCCAAACGTTCATAACGTCTGCATCTGCTCCTGCAATAGGTCTGTCACCTAGCGGTGCATCAAGGACATAATTCTTCTGTGCAGCAATGAGGATAAACCTCAGATCACGGATCCAATCCGCATCATTGCTACTAACATCTTTCAATACAATTTTCTCTAGGAACATATCAAAATAAACACAGGGAAGCAACAATGCGAGCTATTGATCTACAACATAATTTGCAAAATACTACCAGGACTAAGTTCATGATAAATTTAAGTTCAATTTAATCATATTACTTAAGAACTCTCACTTAGATAGACATCCCTCTAATCCTCTAAGTGATCACGTGATCCAAATCAACTAAACCATGTCCGATCATCACGTGAGATGGAGTAGTTTCATTGGTGAACATCACTATGTTGATCATATCTACTATATGATTCACGCTCGACCTTTCGGTCTCCGTGTTCCGAGGCCATATCTGTATATGCTTGGCCCGTCAAGTATAACCTGAGTATTCCGCGTGTGCAACTGTTTTGCACCCGTTGTATTTGAACGTAGAGCCTATCACACCCGATCATCACGTGGTGTCTCAGCACGAAGAACTTTCGCAATGGTGCATACTCAGGGAGAACACTTCTTGATAATTTAGTGAGAGATCATCTTATAATACTACCGTCAATCAAAGCAAGATAAGATGCATAAATGATAAACATCACATGCAATCAATATAAGTGATATGATATGGCCATCATCATCTTGTGCCTGTGATCTCCATCTCCGAAGTACCGTCATGATCACCATCGTCACCGGCGCGACACCTTGATCTCCATCATAGCATCGTTGTCGTCTCACCAATCTTATGCTTCCACGACTATCGCTACCGCTTAGTGATAAAGTAAAGCATTACAGCGCGATTGCATTGCATACAATAAAGCGACAACCATATGGCTCCTGCCAGTTGCTGATAACTCGGTTCCAAAACATGATCATCTCATACAATAAAATTCAGCATCATGTCTTGACCATATCACATCACAACATGCCCTGCAAAAACAAGTTAGACGTCCTCTACTTTGTTGTTGCAAGTTTTACGTGGCTGCTACGGGCTTAAGCAAGAACCAATCTTACCTACGCATCAAAACCACAACGATAGTTTGTCAAGTTGGTGCTGTTTTAACCTTCGCAAGGACCGGGTGTAGCCACACTCGGTTCAACTAAAGTTGGAGAAACTGTCACCCGCAAGCCACCTATGTGCAAAGCACGTCGGGAGAACCGGTCTCGCGTAAGCGTACGCGTAATGTCGGTCCGGGCCGCTTCGTCCAACAATACCGCCGAACCAAAGTATGACATGCTGGTAAGCAGTATGACTTATATCGCCCACAACTCACTTGTGTTCTACTCGTGCATATAACATCAACACATAAAACCTGGCTCTGATACCACTGTTGGGGAACGTAGTAATTTCAAAGAAATTCCTACGCACATGCAAGATCATGGTGATGCATAGCAACGAGAGGGGAGAGTGTGATCTACGTACCCTTGTAGATCGACAACGGAAGCATTTGGTTGATGTAGTCGTACGTCTTCACGGCCCGACCGATCAAGCACCGAAACTACGGCACCTCCGAGTTTTAGCACACGTTCAGCTCGATGACGATCCCCGGACTCCGATCCAGTAGAGTGTCGGGGAAGAGTTCCGTCAGCACGACGGCGTGGTGACGATCTTGATGTACTACTGTCGCAGGGCTTCGCCTAAGCACCGCTACAATATTATCGAGGACTATGGTGGCAGGGGCGCCGCACACGGCTAAGAATATGATCACGTGGATCAACTTGTGTTCCTCTGGGGTGCCCCTGCCTCCGTATATAAAGGCTCAAGGGGGGTGTGCGGCCGGCCTAGGAGAGGCGC
>NC_041392.1:25783870-25830765 GCF_002162155.2 Triticum dicoccoides | reverse complement strand
CCCCCCCCCCCCAATCCTAGTTGGAATAGGATTCGCGGAGGGGGGGAAAGAGAAAGGGGGGCCGGCCCCCTCTCCTTGTCCTATTCGGACCAAGGGAGGGGAGGGGCGCGCGACCCATATCAGGCTGCCTCTTCTCTTTTCCACTAAGGCCCACTAAGGCCCATATAGCTCCCGGGGGGTTCCGGTAACCTCCCAGTACTCCGGTAAAATCCTGATTTCATCCGGAACACTTCCGATATCCAAACATAGGCTTCCAATATATCAATCTTTATGTCTCGACCATTTCGAGACTCCTCGTCATGTCCGTGATCACATCCGGGACTCCGAACAACCTTCGGTACATCAAAACGTATAAACTCATAATATAACTGTCATCGAAACCTTAAGCGTGCGGACCCTACGGGTTCGAGAACAATGTAGACATGACCGAGACATGTCTCCGGTCAATAACCAATAGCGGGACCTGGATTCCCATATTGGCTCCTACAATTCTACGAAGATCTTTATCGGTCAGACCGCATAACAACATACGTTGTTCCCTTTGTCATCGGTATGTTACTTGCCCGAGATTCGATCGTCGGTATCCAATACCTAGTTCAATCTCATTACCGGCAAGTCTCTTTACTCGTTCCGTAATACATCATCTCGCAACTAACTCATTAGTTGCATTGCTTGCAAGGCTTAAGTGATGTGCATTACCGAGAGGGCCCAGAGATACCTCTCTGACAATCGGAGTGACAAATCCTAATCTCGAAATACGTCAACCCAACATGTACCTTTGGAGACACCTGTAGAGCACCTTTATAATCACCCAGTTACGTTGTGACGTTTGGTAGCACACAAAGTGTTCCTCCGGCACACGGGAGTTACATAATCTCATAGTCATAGGAACATGTATAAGTCATGAAGAAAGCAATAGCAACATACTAAACGATCGGGTGCTAAGCTAATGGAATGGGTCATGTCAATGAGATCATTCAACTAATGATGTGATCCCGTTTAATCAAATGATAACTCTTTGTCTATGGTTAGGAAACATAACCATCTTTGATTAACGAGCTAGTCAAGTAGAGGCATACTAGTGACACTCTGTTTGTCTATGTATTCACACATGTATTATGTTTCCGGTTAATACAATTCTAGCATGAATAATAAACATTTATCATGAAATAAG
Source organism: Triticum dicoccoides (assembly GCF_002162155.2). Lineage (NCBI taxonomy): Eukaryota > Viridiplantae > Streptophyta > Magnoliopsida > Poales > Poaceae > Triticum > Triticum dicoccoides. The sequence goes on along the minus strand of NC_041392.1, from coordinate 25,829,591 downwards.
GAAATAAATAATAACTTTATTATTGCCTCTAGGGCATATTTCCTTCAGACATCACCTCCCAAAGCTTCGTTTCATCCCATGACAGTGCATGGTTTCGAACGGTACCTTATCAGGATTGAAGCACAACAAAAGCACGTTCCACATCCTTTCTAGCACTCTCTTGCATTTTGGCAAATCTCTTTCTCTTCTCACCTTGGGGTTTCGAGATTGTCTTCACAAAAGTTGACCGCTGAGGATATATACCATCAACTAGATAGTATCCCTTGTTGTACTGGTGGCCGTTGATCTCAAAGTTGACAGGTGAGGAGTGGCCTTCTACAAGCCTTGCGAAGACTGGAGAACGCTGCAACACGTTGATATCATTGTGAGAACCTGCCATGCCGAAGAAAGAATGCCATATCCAAAGATCCGGCGAAGCCACCGCTTCTAATATGACAATGCACGCTTTGACATGCCCCTTGTACTGGCCCTGCCAAACAAATGGACAGTTCTTCCACTCCCAGTGCATACAATCTATGCTGCCAAGCATGCCTGGAAAGCCACTAGCTGCGTTGGTCGCCAACAATCTCTCTATATCAGCGGCAGTTGGCTGCCTCAAGTACTCCGGGCCAAACACCTCGATCACAATCTGACAGAACTTGTACATTGACATCAGACATGTTGTCTCACTCATACGCACATACTCATCCACTAGATCGCCTGGAATTCCATATGCAAGCATGCAGATGGCCGCGGTGCATTTCTGGTAAGAGGAGAATCCAAGCTTGTCAAAGGCACCACATGAAACATGTGGTAAGCAACCCAAACAATTCAAAAAGCTTGTCAAGGGCATCCGTCTTGCACTCAAAGTATGGGTCATGAGCAACCACTCTCTCTCAGATACGATTGAACACATGCCTTGTCATTTGAAAACGACGACATAATTTATCCGGCTTGAAGAGCGGGGTGTTGACAAAGTAATCGGCATATAGCAGGGCGTGGCCTCTCTCCCTGTTGCGGTTCAGGTTGGGAGCACGGCCAGGGAGTGACCCCCTGTACCGAGGAAGCTGCCGTTGAATGTGGTCGTGAACAACCAGTGCAACCACCACAATATCTTCATCATCCGACGACGAATCGTCCGATGAACAAATGAAGTGGTGGAAGAAAAACTCATCTCCACTGTCCATATCTTTGTGGGCAAAGTGTCGAACACATTGCGGTCGTGGTGGCAAAGAGGCCGCAATGATCACATCGACGCAGCAGGGGTGGTTGGCGGCTGACTACTGGCCGCTCTGGAGCTCTCGTCGGAAGCTGCCGCGGCCGCCGTGGTACGTCGCTGGCGGTCGTATCCCCTCTGCCACCGGCTACGATGGCGACGGCCAAACCTCCTCCGATCGACGGTCAAAACTACGGCGAAAGCGCGGGGCGTGTTGGCGGCCATGTTGAGACGTGGTTTGGTATGGACGGCCGTGGCCTGCACAGTGAGGAGGCGGCCGGAGAATAGCGCCGGCGCCGGCGGGGGGCGGGGCGGGAAGAGGGGGTGAAGGCGTTGAAAGCGAAGGGACTACTAGTATCCCCGACTGGCGGGTCACCGAAGGACAAGGGCGTGCGGCAAGCTCGTCTGCGTGATGTCCGTTTCACCTCAAACTCGGCGTAAGTTTGGACCGGAAATGAGTAGAAAACGGACGAAATCCGAATATTTGTCCGTTTGAGATCGCGTGTTGGACATTGCTATTCGTATGTTCTACCTTAAATGGACGCACCCGGACAAGCGTGAAGCTGGCCTTAGAGATGCAAGAAGCTGCTGACGAGGGGACAGACGCCAAAAGAGCCAGTGTTCAATCGGACCAGTGCCGGAGGGATCGAAACCCATGCCGACATCGTCGTGGGCCGGCTCCACCACCGCCGCATTTGGCGGGCAGCGGGCGCGTGCAGCATCATTTAATTTGCTATCTACCATTGTAGCCGCCAGCCGGAGATAGCAGCCCACGGGGTTTGGTCTTCGGGCGGTTGGACCCAGATAAAAAGGTTGCAAAGTGACAAAACTACTCTCAGCTTAATAAACATGCAAGTGGAGGAGTAGCACCTAGGTATGAAAGATTCGATTCATCAATGTTAGATCACATAATAATTACAAAGTCTAATCACCCGTAAACGAATCATTTCAATTTATATCAGAATATTTAATCATGTTTGATACAAAAAAGATTCAGATTTTTTTGAACTTTTTTAGCTACTATTTTTTTTTGCATATAGGGTGCGCTGGTATTAGGTTCTCCTTCGTATTTTCTCATATGCAGACGCTAATTTACACCTCACTATAACTAGCCTAAGTCATTGCAAGTGTCTCGAATCTCGATTGAAAAATTAATGCGTGCAGTTATTGATGTGTGAGTCTGAGTCGATGTTCAGATTTAAAAAGATGCAACTCCGACAAGGTTAGACTGAATTATAATTAAGAAGTCTAACCTGTCAGAGACGAATCATTTCACTGTAAATCAGAATAAAGAATCGATTTGGTCGAACCAAGTGCATGAAGGCGCAGTGTATTTGCAGCCTGATTTGTTTTTTCTTTTCTTACATGTTGACATAGTGTCCGGGATGGCCGGATCTCATAGGAATCACTGATTTGTGAAGTTATTGCGTGAGCAAGATGGAACAAATAACATGGGCATTAAGAAAAGCCCGAGTCCAGATCTAATAAGCTTGAATAATTCAGCCACACATGGTTAGACTACGCCATAATTAAAAAGGCTAACCACCCTTATACAAATCAGTTCATTTTTACAACATAATAAATATTGAAATTGATGGACATAAGTGCTTCAAGTGGCAATTTACGTGCAGCCTGACTTCTTGTTATATTCACCACTGGAATCGACGAATTTCCCGATTGCCACCTACACTCCTCGAGCAAAATATGCTTGTCCACGGCCACATGGTGCTCGAGGAGGTGCTGGCCTGAAACAAGCAAATTAAGCCGGTAAATAAATGGTTTGGAGAGTTCGAAGCGTTTATTAAGACAACCAATCCTTCTCTATTTTAAAACTTCAGTCATGTTTTGAATGATAATTTACATAGATTACCAAGATGATGGAAATACCTTGGACATTTCTAGCTTTATTCACATATATGATTACACTACAGAAAAATATTATATGCATGTCAACTATCAAAAAATACTATACCTGAAAAAATAATAATATCAAAAATACTCTGCAAAGCCCCAAATATACTCGGCAACCTCTTGCCGAGTGTTGCACTTAGTGAAGATGATCGGCTTACACCATGTGGGCTGGATATTCGTCTGTAAATAGCATTCTACAAGATCATGCTTAAACAGGGTCCCGCTACAGACATCATTTTTTAACCTTTTCTTGTTGTTTGCTCGACTGCATCCCTTGTAGTATATTGTAATGTTAAGTGACCCACGCGTCATGACATGATCGCTGGAGTCACGAGATTGACACCTTAATGTTAATATCATAGAGATAAATGGTGGCAAGACATACACGGAGGACCCCAACGAGGAGAAGGTGTACCCAGGCGCGGGACGAGGAGTTATAATTTCGTGCCACGGCGGAATTTCAGATTTTGGTGCCATGGCAACATTTTCTGAAACGGCCGCAACAACAACATTTTCTAAGATTCCTGCCATGGCAACATTTTTGAAACGGTTGTCATGGCAACAAAATATTGGCTGTCATGTCGCTTCAACTAGAGATTGAAGGCGATCATGGAGAACCCCTGGTGTCCAGGGCTATACCATATCATGCTATTATGAATTGCCTGAGATGTTTATCCCTTTGTTGTTTGCACCATTTGATTGCGTTGTATTCAATTATTAGGCTGATCTCTCATAGTAAATATCAAGTTAAAATGTGCTCTCCCCAGTGTTGCAACCGTCTATAACACGTAGCATTTCGGAGTGGGTCATGTACACATGAGTACAAAAGGGATGTGAGGTGTAAGACGAGGGTGGTCAGAACATGCTTGCAGATAGCACTCACTTGTATTGAAGTTCGAGCAGAATCGTTCTGAGCTCGGAGGACGAAGCATCAAAAGATGAACAAGAGTCATATGGAGATATGATCAGCAAAAGTATGCGCACCGGTCAAAATTCTCGTCATCAGTGATGTCCACATCAATGACTAAGAACTAGATGGGATCTTGAATCAGTCACTATCAATTATGAGAGATATTGGTTTGAGTGAGAGCACTATTATGTATTAATTAAGTTTAATAACTAGTGCAAATTAATTATGAACAATGTCTATGTGTAGTTTGCATTATAGTTGTAGGATTATGGCTCACAGTTCCACCTTTGTTGTTGAAATTGATTGACTGTTATTTATCTGGTTAAAACATTATGTTTGAGAGGACCATCCTCTAAAAGTGCCAAGAAGGATTTTGTCCTACTACATATTTACAATACTCTCTTGCTGATGCTATGGATGATGAGACTCACGTCCTTCGATCCAAAAGCTAGAATTGCGTTACGATCTACTTGCTTTCGAGAAACCCAAACTTTAAAATGTTTGGGATAGTTATATGATATTCTTGGAACTGAAAAATTGTTTTCATAAACAAACAAAGACTAAAAGATATGCGATATCTAAAGAAGTGTTTTGTTTGAAATTTCTAGTGAAGCATTCAACTATGTTTAAGACCGAAATGCATAAGATCCAAAAGAACACTAGTCATATGTTGACAGTGAGAACTTATAGAGAAAGAACAAAACCGAACGATGTCATGAGGTTTACACGCCTAGGGAAGTTCAGGGCTCACGCTACTCTTAAAGTTGATGTTTCTTTTGAGAGTGAGAGAAATATTAAAGTAAAACCATAAATTTAAAAGGCAGAAAGAAAAGAGGACAGGAATGTCCGACTCAGGTATGAATGGCATAAGAGTTCTGAGATGTAGAAATGTTTGGTCAAGTAAAGTGTAGTTCTTGGGAAATATGATCAATTTGTTGATCACTAATTCTTTGGTATTGTGATTAAAAGGTTGATCACAAGGATACCGACTCAATTGCATATTATCGCGAATTGATGCAAGAAACTTCGTACAACCTAAATGACCAACAAATAATAAGGTTAAAATATTTGATGGATTGTAAAAGGTTACAATACTTACATCAGTGTATTTCCTCTATATTTATTATCATAAATTCATTTTAGAGTTTTTGTACACTCTAGCCCATTGCATAGAAGTTGCAAGGAGGTTGTTCACGAGATAACAATAGTTTTTCGATTTTATGAATGATAGGACATACTCCGATTGGGAATAGGATGTAAGTTATGAATATTGATGATAAGATTGAACATCCATAACACTGACGCTAAATGTCACAAGACTACTAGCAAGATGCCCGTGCGGTGCACGGAACATCAAGATGCATTTGTATGAGTAGTTTATCTTTTGGGAGATAAGGATGAACGAGGGAAGGCCTTATCTACAAATGTGAAGAGTGGTGCGGGTATCTTTTTGCAAAATTGCCATAGTTTCCTTCCTATCTGTCAGATATAGATCAGACGGCCTATATTGTAGGATGGCATGCACACCATCATCACCAACTCTGTCTTTTATAAGAGTAGAGAAAAATACCACATATGTGTGTGGCGCTGCATTTAGTCACATTGGAGAAACAAGCATGGAGAGATTCTGTAGTGATGGATTTTGGAGTCGTATGATTATGAATCATCTGACACTTGCAACTTTCGTCCAAATAGTGAAGTAAACTAAAATACCGTTCATGGGCCATAAAGAGCGAGCAACAAAAATAATTGAAATATGCATATTGATGTATATAGTCCAATAAGTGTTGTTTCAAGCAGTTGATTTATCTATCTTCAATGATCACTCAAGTAGATATTTATATTTACTAACTGAGACATAAATCTAGATCTTTTGAAATGTTTCAAAAATATTTTCAGAATGAAGTAGAAATTATTGTAACAAGAAAATTGTGTTTCTACAATTCAATTGTAGAAAAGAATATTTGAGTTACAAAATTAGCGATTGCCTGATGAGCTATTAAAGAATTTTATAGCTTTCACCTACTAGAAACACATCTAAGAGTAGACTATTTTGAGTAGATGTAATAAAGCTATGTATGACTTGGTGAGATCAGACATGACATTGATTGTTCCGCCAATATACTTTTAGTGTGATGCTTTAGAGACTATGGCTTTTTACACTGAAAAGAGTGCAATCAATTTTTTTTGAAATAAGTGCTACTTTGTAGGTTATCCCAAATACTGGGTATTCCTCTATCACTACGCCAAGGCAAAGTGTTTTGCTAGAGAGTGTGGAAATTTTGAAAAAAATGTTTTCTGCAAAAGAGTGAGTGTTAGGACAGTGCAATTCGACGAGATTATAGAATCTTCGTGACCAAGTCAAAGAAAAGAAATTCTAGAAGTGGTTCTAAAATTTCTTACTGCGACTGATATAGAAGCCTCTACATAGGATATAGGTTGGAAAATCCGTACATGCAGTTGAACTATATAGGTTGGAAAATTTGTACAGACCTTTAGGGTATGCAGATGAAATATTGTTGAAACAAACAATGAACCTATAATACACAGAGAAGCGTTGATGGGCCCTGACTCTAGAATTGGCTATACACCAAAATAATCCGAGATAGTATCCATACATATAATTCAAGTTTAGAACTTGATAGACCCTCTGAAAGACTTGAAGTCTAAAGTGTAGTGATGGATCTATAAATTGACAAAGATAAAAATGTTTCATAATGCTTGACTTGTTGCAAATAGTTTATGACAAGATCAGAGAATTGACTATGACGAGATTGTCTCATAATAGCAATACTTAAATTCAGTTCGGGTTAAACTAGCAATTATTAAATATTTCAACTATGAGATAAAATATATGGATGCCAAAATGATTCCCATGAGATGTAAATACAACCAAGGTTGCATATTTGATACGATCCAAGGTAATTTTGTCGATCCAGAGGATGCTAGTAAGTATGCAAACTTCAAGAGATCCTATAATGATCTGAAGTAAGCATAGTGGAGTTGGAATCTTCGTACTGATGAAATGGTCAAATAAATTGATTTCATCGAGTAAAGCGAAGATGCTTGTATTTACAAGAAAGTAAGTGGGAGCATGATAATATTTCTAAACACTATATGTGCATGACATATTGTTGATTGCAAGTTATGTAAATTTCTCGACACAGATTAAGACTTTACTGAAACTAGTTTTTCAGTAAAATACTTAGGCAATGAATAGTCTTGGTATTAGACATAATGATCTATGGAGGTAATAGTATATAACTGGACATAGCCAAAATGCATATTGACAGAACAATAAAGTAGTTTAGTATGAAAAATGTCAAGAAGAGTTTGGTGTGAATGTCACATGGAAGCAGTCAGTATCCTGAAATACTGATGAGCGAAATATGATTTCGACCACACTTGTATTACACGATATGTAAACAACCAGATATTTCCAGTACTCCAATGAAGTTGTCAGTAAAAGTTACTAGTTGATATGTCTCCAACATATCTATAATTTTTGATTGTTCCATGCTGTTATATTATCATTTTTGGATATTTTAAAATCATTTTATAGCAACTTTATATAATTTTTTGGGACTAACCTATTGACATAGTGCCCCGTACCAGTTGCTATTTTTTGCTTGTTTTTTACTTCGCAGAAAACCAATACCAAATGGAGTCCAAATGCAGCAAAACTTTTTGGAGATTTTTTCTAGACCAGAAGATACCTGTTGGGCCAAAGTAGTACCGGAGGGGGGCTCCGAGGGGAGCACAATCCACCTGGGTGAGGCTGGGGGCCCAGACGCGCCCTGGTGGGTTGTGCCCACCTCAACCGCCTATCGCACCGCCTATTTGCTCTATAAATACCCCGAAAATCCAAAAACCCTAGGGGAGTCGACGAAACACAATTCCAGCCGCCGCAAGTTCCAGAATCACCAGATCCAATCTAGACACCATCACGAAGGGGTTCATCATCCTCATTGGCGCCTCTCCGATGATGCCTGAGTACTTCATTGTAGACCTAAGGGTCCATAGTTAGTAGCTAGATGGATTCCTCTCTCTCTTTTGATTCTCAATACAATGGTCTCTTGGAGATCTGTTTGATGAATCTATTAAGGCTTTATATGTTTCTATGGATGAAAGTAATAAAAGAACCGCTATGCTTAGAGCTAAAAGAGAATTTTTAGAATGAGCGTTTTCTGGTGATTGTTATCATAAAAATGATGAAATCTTAAAGTGCTTGGTGTTTCTTCTATTGATTCCTTGTTTAGTAAAATTAAGATTGATGAAAAAGGGACTGAAGAAGAGTCAACTTTAGCTAGAAGGCGTCCCGATAATTCGGAGGGTGAAAATCTTGTTGAGAAATTTGATAAAAGTGGGTTTGGAGAGGTCAAAACTTTAACTAGTGATGTGCCCACTCTTTTGGATTACAAAGACTTTAATTATGATAATTGTTCTTTGATTTATTGTATTTATTTGTTGCAATCCATGATAAATTCACCCCATGCTTATGAACAAAATAAACTTTTACTAAACATATCGTAGATGCCATGATGAAAGCTTTAGAAGAAAAGTTGGAAGTAGAGATTTCAATTCCCAGAAATTAAATGATGAATTGGAACCTACTATCAAAGTCAAGATTAAAAATTATGAGTGTTTTGCCTTGTGTGACTTGGGTGCTAGTTTTTCCACAATTCCGAAATCTCTATGTGATGTACTTCGTCTTACCAATATTTAAGAATGTTCTCTTAATTTGCACTTGGCGGATTCTACTATTAAAAAGCCTATGTGAAGAATTAATGATGTTCTTATTCTTGAAAATAGGAACTATGTGCCCATAGGTTTTATTGTTCTTGATATTGATTGCAATCCATCTTGTCCTATCATACTTGGTAGACTGTTTTTACATACAATTGGTGTCGTGATTGACATGAAAGTAGGAAATATTAAATTTCAAATTCCACTAAGAAAGGGAATGGAACACTTCCCTAGAACAAGAATTAAGCCACCATATGAATCAATCATGAGGGCATGCTATGGATCTAGAACAAAATATGACAATACTCAGATCTATGCATTATGCTGAGCTAGGGGCATAAAACGATAGTGCTTGTTGGGAGGCAACCCAATGAATATAATTTATTTTTGCCCTTTTATTTCTATTATTAACTGTTTGCACAATTATGATACCTTTATGATTGTGTTTTTCATGTTTTAATTAGTGTTTGTGCCAAGCAAAGCCTTTGGGATCATGTTGGGTGATAGTTGATTTGATCTTGTTGAAAAAATAAACTTTTGTGCCCAGCAAAACAATTTTAATAAATCACATAAGCGTGATAAAATTCTGAATTTTCTACACAAGATTGATATACAAATTTCCTAAGTTGTCCTAAGTTTTCAGAATTTGTGGAGTTACAGAAGTATTCGAAGTCTTTAGATTGCTACAGATTGTTTTGTTTTTGATAGATTCTATTTTCTTTGCATTTTGTGCTTATTTTGATGAATCTGTGGTTTGTATTGGAGGGTATGAGCCATGGTAAAGTTAGAATACAGTAGATATAATGCAAAAAAAAAATGAATGGGTTTGCAATAATACTTAGAGTAGTGATTTTTTTATTATACTAATGGATCTCATGAAGGTTTTGTTGAGTTTTGTGTGATTGAAGTTTTCAAGTATTGGGTGAGATCGTGATGGATGAAGGAATAAGGAGTAAGAAGAGCCTAATCTTGGGGACTCCCCATGGCACCCCATGTTATTATTCAAGGAGAACCAAGTAACTAAGCTTGGGGATGCCCCGAGTGGCATCGCCTCTTTCTTCTAACGACCATCAGTATTTTACTTGGAGCTATATTTTTATTCATCACATATCATGAGTTTTGCTTGGAGTGTCTTGTACTATATGAGTCTTTGCTTGTTTTTATTTTTAGTTTGTGTCATCTATCCTTGCTGGATACACCTATTTGAGAGAGCCAATATTATGCTATGATTTGTTAGAATTGCTCTACGTGCTTCACTTCAATTTTTGAGCTATGGAATCGCTCTAGTGCTTCACTTATATCTTTTTGAGCACGGTGTGCTTTAATATTTTTTGAACGATCTCATGCTTCACTTAGATTGATTTGAGAGTTAGTAAATTTTTGAAGAAATTCTCTCATGCTTCTCTTATATTATTTTGAGAGAAAGAAATTTTTATTCTCATGTTCTTCACTTAAATTTGTTTGAGCTTAGGAAAAGCAACATATGAAACTAGTCCCAAAGTGATAGATATTCAAGGGGGATCTGGTGACAACATTAAAGTTTGGGAACACCAATGGATTCCTAGAGACAACACAAGAAAACCAACCACTGTCAGATGGAATGTTGTAGTCACGCGGGTCGGTGAACTTCTTGATCTGATAAGTCAGTCTTGGGATGAGCAACTCCTAAGAGACTTGTTCTCTAAATCTGATGTGCATGATATTTTGGCCATTTTGGTGAGGCCAGACATGGAGGACGAGGTCGCATGGCACTTTGATCCGAAAGGAAAGTTTACTTTGAAAGGGGCATACCACCTCGCTGTACGTCTGAAAGATACTCGTAAGGGGGCTGATGCTGGGCCATCATGTACTTCTGCTAATGGTCAGGAGGAATGGAAGCGTTTATGGAACTTGGAAATGCCGGGGAAGGTATGCATCTTCCTGTGGAGATTTGCACATAATAGCCTCCCTCTTCGTATGAACATAAAGCATAAGAGGGTGGAACTAGACACTAGATGTCCGGTCTGTGGTCATTTGGATGAAGATGGCGGTCATTTATTCATCAAATGAAAAATGGTGAAGCAGCTGTGGAGATCACGGAATTTAGAAGAAGTGAGACTTGGGTTGCTGCAATGTACAGGGCCTATGGAGGTCCTCGATCATATCTGGAGTCTAGAACGCCAGCAGCGCGACATGGCACTAGTTCTGCTATGGGAACGATGGACGGCAAGAAATAAAGATAATGCAGGGGAACAAGTGAGAAGCATTGATAACATTTGCTATGCCATCCTTCAACATATTCAGGACTTCAGTCAGGCAATTGTTCAGGCCAAGCAAGGCACTAATCCAGTGATGGAAATGTGGCAGCGGTCGCCTGCTGATTTTGTCAAAATTAACTCTGATGCTGCCTTTTATGTGGATACTGGACAGGGAGCCTAGGGATGTGTCTTTCATACAGATCAGGGTCAGTTCTTGGCAGCTAAAGCTGGCTCGATGCAGCACAGGCAATGGCATGTTTGAGGGCAACAGAGGCGAGTGCTGAATTTGGCTTACACAGAATAGTTCTCGAATCTGACTCCAAAGTCCTCGTTCAAGCCCTAAACTCTAATGATTATGATCAAGCCACGATTGACATTCTTCTGCGTGATACGCATAGTGTATGTCATGCAAACTTCGAGTCTTTTAGCTTCAATTGTTGTAAAAGGGATTGTAATAAGGTGGCCCACGAACTAGCCGCTTTTGGCTTTAGGGCGGGAGCTACTGATCTTTCCTGGATCGAGCAAGCCCCAGACTTTGTTTCGGTGCTGGTCGACAGTGACTCCGCTGCGCAGGTTTAGTAATGGAATGTTCTGTTGCGGTTCAAAAAAAAGTTTCATGAAGATCACTGGACAAAATAAACTTCATTCTTTGTAATAGTTTTGAGATATGATGATAGTGATATGTAAGTCATGTTGGTGAGTAATTATGCTTTAGTAAGAATATTGGTGTTAAGGTTTGTGATTCCCTATGCAAGCATGAAAGTCAATAGTTATGCAATGAAATTACATCCTACTTATGGTGCATTACTCGGTGTTAGTTATGTTTAATGCTCACTAATTTGATTTTTCGTTTCTTGGTAGGTTGCTTCTCAATCTATTTGCTAGCCTCCACTTGTACTAAGTAGAAATAGTACTTGTGCATCCAAAATCTTTAAACCCAGTTTTGTCGTATGAGTCCACCATACCTACCTATATGCGGTATTTCCGCGCCATTCTAAGCAAATTTGTATGTGCCATCTCTAATTTTGAAAATGAATTTCCTTTTTGCGTGCTCGTACCGTTCATGAAGCGGTAGGGGGTGGCCAATATTTTCCATGCTAGATGTGTTATTCTCAAGATGAGTGTTTATTCACTTGTCATTGCACGAGAGTACCACTCGGGGAAATAGGAGATTTGCCGTCAGTACTTTCTTTGTCATCAGCATTTCGTCGGGACAGATGGCAAAGAAAGGGTTTGCCGTCATCAACAGATGGCAAAGAAAAAGTAACGACAAAATATACTTTGTCGTCTGAAAAAAATACAAACGGCAAAGAGCTCACTTTGACGTGTGTAAAAATAAATACAAACGACAAAGATTTTTGTTGTTTGTAAAAATAAATACATACGACAAAGATCTTTGTCGTATGTATTTATTTTTGCAGAACTCTTTGCCGTTCTGTAATAAAAAAGGCAGACGACAAAGAGAAAACATAGTCCCACGTATTTATCCCACGGATCGATGAGGTGGCACGATCATAACCACACCCCACTGATAAGTCTCCAACGTACCTATAATTTATGAAGTATTCATGCTGTTGTATTATCATTCTTGGATGTTTTACAATCATTTTATAGAAACTTTATATCATTTTTTGGGACTAACCTATTGACCCAATGCCTAGTGCTAGTTGTTGTTTTTGCTTGTTTTTTACATCCCATGAAATCAATATCAAATGGAGTCCAAACACCACGAAACTTTTTGTGGATTTTTATGGATCAGAAGACATCCAACGGGCTAGAGCAGCACCTGGGGGTGCCCCGAGGGGGCACAACCCACCAGGGCGCGCCTGGGGGCCAAGGTGTGCCCATGTGGGTTGTGGCCACCTCGATGGCCTCCTGCACCCCCTCTTCGCCCTAAAAATTGCCAAATATTCCAAAACCCTCGGGGGTAACCCTAGATCAGAAGTTTTGCCGCCGCAAGCCTCTGTAGCCACGAGAAACCAATTTAGAGCATGTTCCGACACCCTGCTAGAGGGGGGAATCATCACCCGTGGCCATCTTCATCATCCCGACTGCCACCATGATGAGGAGGGAGTAGTCCACCCTCGGGGTTGAGGGTTTGTACTAGTAGCTATGTGTTTAATCTCTCTCTCTCTCTCTCTCGTGTTCCTGAGATGTCACGATCTTGATGTATGGTGGGCTTTGTTAATATAGTCGGTTCATATGGTGTTTTGCCCTCTCTATCTTGTTGTGATGAATTGAGTTTTTCCCTTTGAGATTTCGTTGTTATCGGATTGAATACTTTTATGGATTTGAGATCACTTGATATGTGTCTTGCATATGAATACTCGTGGTGACAATGGGGGTATCATATTGATTCACTTGATATGTGTTTTGGCACTAAACCGGTTGTTGATCACCAACGACGGTTAAATCCTAAGATGAAAGAAGTGGTAAGAAATGAAATACTAAAGCTTCTAGAGGCAGGTATGATTTATCCCATTGCTAATAGTTAGTGGGTAAGTCCTGTCCATTGTGTCCCTAAGAAGGGAGGTATTACTGTTGTTCCTAATGATAAAGATGAATTGATCCCACAAAGGATTGTTACAGGTTATAGAATGGTAATTTATTTCCGCAAATTAAATAAAGCTACTAGAAAGGACCATTACCCTTTATCTTTTATTGATCAAATGCTAGAAAGATTATCCAAACATACACATTTTTGCTTTCTAGACGGTTATTCTGGTTTCTCTCAAATACTTGTGTCGAAAGAAGATCAGAAAAATACCACTTTTACTTGCCCTTTCGGTACCTTTGCTTATAGACGTATGCCTTTTGGTTTGTGTAATGCACCTGATACCTTTCAAAGATGTATGACTGCTATATTCTCTAACTTTTTTGAAAAGATTGTTGAGGTTTTCATGGATGATTTCTCCGTGTAGGGAACTTCTTTTGATTATTGCTTAAGCTACCTTGTTCCAGTTTTGCAGAGATGTGAAGAAACTAATCTTGTCTTGAATTGGGAGAAGTGCCACTCTATGGTTAAAGAAGTTATTGTCTTGGGGCATAAAGTTTCTGAAAGAGGTATTGAAGTTGATAAAGCTAAAGTTGATACTATTAAAAAGATGTCGTGTCCTAAGGACATTAAGGGTATAAGAAGTTTCCTTGGTCATGTCGGTTTTTATAGGAGGTTCATTAAAGACTTCTCAAAAATTTCTAGGCCTCTGACTAATCTCTTACAAAAATATCTTCCTTTTGTCTTTGATGATGATTGTGTAGAAGCATTTGAAATACTTAAGAAAGCCTTGATTTCTGCACCTATTGTTCAGCCACCTGATTGGAATTTACCCTTTGAAATTATGTGTGATGATAGTGACTATGTTGCAGGTCCTTTTCTAGGACAAAGAGTTGATAAGAAATTAAATGTTATCCAATATGCCAGTAAAACTCTAGACAGTGCCCAGAGAAATTATGCTACTACTGAAAAGGTATTTTTAGCAGTTGTATTTGCTTGTGATAAGTTCAGACCTTATATTGTTGATTCTAAAGTAATTGTTCACACTGATCATGCTGCTATTAAATATCTTATGGAAAGAAAGATGCTAAACCTAGACTTATTAGATGGGTTCTCTTGCTACAAGAATTTGATTTGCATATTGTTGATAGAAAGGGAGCTGAGAACCCCGTTGCAGACAACTTGTCTAGGTTAGAGAATGTTCTTCATGACCCACTCCCTATTGATGATAGTTTTCCTGATGAACAATTAGATGTCTGATACATCTCCAACGTATCTATAATTTTTGATTGTTCCATGCTATTATATTATCTGTTTTGGATGTTTACGGGCTTTACTAAACACTTTTATATTAATTTTGGGACTAACTTATTAACCAGAGGCCCAACCCAAATTGTTGTTTTCTTGCCTATTTCAGTGTTTCGAAGAAAAGGAATATCAAACGGAGTCCAAAAAGAAAGAAACCTTTGGGAGAGTTATTTTTGAACGGAAGCAACAAGGACTTGGAGTAGACGTCGGCGAAGCTTCGAGGTGGCCATGAGGCAGGGAGGCGCGCCTGCCCCCCTAGGCACGCCCCCACCCTCGTGGCTCCCCTGACCGACTTCTTTCGCCTATATATATCAATATACCCTAAAAACATCGGGGAACAGAATAGATCGGGAGTTTTGCCACCAGAAGCCCGTAGCCACCGAAAACCAATCTAGACCCGTTTCGGCACCCTGCCGGAGGGGGGAATCCCTCTCCGGTGGCCATCTTCATCATCTCGGTGCTCTCCATGACGAGGAGGGAGTAGTTCTCCCTCGGGGCTGAGGGTATGTACCAGTAGCTATGTGTTTGATCTCTCTCTCGCGCGCGCGTTCTTGAGTCGGCACGATCTTGATGTATCGCGAGCTTTGCTATTATAGTTGGATCTTATGATGTTTCTCCCCCTCTACTCTCTTGTAATGGATTGAGTTTTCCCTTTGAAGTTATCTTATCGGATTGAGTCTTTAAGGATTTGAGAACACTCGATGTATGTCTTGCACGTGCTTATCTATGGTGACAATGGGATATCATGTGATCCACTTGATGTATGTTTGGGTGATCAACTTGCTAGTTCCGAGACCTCGTGAACTTATGCATAGGGGTTGGCACACATTTTCGTCTTGACTCTCCGGTAGAAAACTTTGGGGCACTCTTTGAAGTTCTTTGTGTTGGTTGAATAGATGAATCTGAGATTGTGTGATGCATATCATATAATCATACCCACAGATACTTGAGGTGAAATTAGGGTTTTGGTTGATTTGTGTCTTAAGGTGTTATTCTAGTATGAACTCTTGAATAGATCAATCAGAAAGAATAACTTTGAGGTGGTTTCGTACCCTACCATAATCTCTTCGTTTGTTCTCCGCTATTAGTGACTTTGGAGTGGCTCTTTGTTGCATGTTGAGGGATAGTTATATGATGCAATTATGTTATTATTGTTGAGAGAACTTGCACTAGTGAAAGTATGAACCCTAGGCCTTGTTTCCTAGCATTGCAATACCATTTGTGCTCACTATTACCACTTGCTACCTTGCTGTTTTTATATTTTCAAATTACAAAAACCTTTATATACCATCCATATTGCACTTGTATCACCATCTCTTCGCCGAAGTAGTGCACCTATACAATTTACCATTGTATTAGGTGTGTTGGGGACACAAGATACTCTTTGTTATTTGGTTGCAGGGTTGTTTGAGAGAGACCATCTTCATCCTACGCCTCCCACGGATTGATAAACCTTAGGTCATCCACTTGAGGGAAATTTGCTACTGTCCTACAAACCTCTGCACTTGGAGGTCCAACAATGTCTACAAGAAGAAGGTTGTGTAGTAGACATCAAGCTCTTTTCTGCCGCCGTTGTCGGGGAGGTTAGAGCTTGAAGGTATATCTTTACATCTTGCAATCGAATCTTTTAGTTTCTTGTTTTATCACTAGTTTAGTTTATAAAAGAAAATTACAAAAAAATGGAATTGAGGATACCTCATATGCTTCATTTTTTTAATGTTTTTCGTGACAATAAGGATTCCGATAATTGTACTCAAGTGCTAGAAGAAGAATGCATTAGAATGTTTAGCATTAAATATTTGAATAATGAGCATGATTGAAATTTTGTTAGTGTGAACTCCTTGAATATCCATAGTACCAATGATGATTGCACCAGTCATGATGAAAATGTCTCTTATAAGCATGTCAACTTTTGTGGAGTGCATAGAGTTTGCAAGTACACACCAAGTAGGGAGGATAGATTTTGCAAGAGGCATAAGTATTTAGAAACTAAATGGTTGCAAGAGAGGCTAGATGTTTGTGCTGAAAATTTAAAATTTCTTCACCATACTTGTGAACTTTGCCACAAACATGGTATTTTAAATCTCCAATGCAAATTGTTTCATGATCGTATCGTGTCCAAAAATTGTGATGATTTGATTTCCCTTCCACATCATATTGAACTTAGTTTGCTTTTGGGTTATGAAGAAATGAAGCGTATAACTAAGCATATTCCAGAATATAACCTTGAGAAATTCCTCGATATTGATCCAGAAGAAATTTTTATGTATTGTGCGGTGAATTGCATTGAAAATCCTTATATTGCCAATTACATAAAGAAATGAAAACAAATAGAGGATGAAGAGAATACTGATGAAAGGGAAGAGGCTTCCCAATATCATCCTATTATTTCTTATGATGAATCAGGTAACGAGGAGGAGCCTTCTATTCAACCAATCTCATTAATAAGGAGCTCCAAAAAGAGGATTAAACCCACACATGATGAGAAGAAGAAAAATAAAAGATGGGGAAGCAAAGGTAAAAAGGTATCGCTCCCAAATGATGTTGCTCCTATTACTCATTGTGATGATGATAATTGCTATACTATTGGTGCTATCCATACTATTAATGATGAGAGTGATTATGATTATGATATGAAAAGGCCCAAGCTTGGGGATGCTATGTTTGATGAGAATGACATGTTTGAGAATGTATTTTATGCAATTAATGTTTGTCCCAAGCTTGGGGATGCTACGTTTGATGAAGATGATATTTTTAGTCTCCCAAGTTTTGATGAGCAAATTTATTATGATGATAGCATGCCTCCCATTTATGATGGTTATATTGATGAAAGTGGGTTTGGAAGAGTGTCAAGTTTAGGAAGTAATGATCCCACTATTTTGGAGGATGTTGAATCTTATTGTGACAATTATGAAAGTGGATTTGGATAGGTCATGACTTTATTTAGTAATGATTCCACTATCTTGGAAGAGGTTTAAATTGATTATGATGAGAACAAAGTTGCTACTTATGATTATTATTGTGATGATACTTATGCTATAAAAAGTAATAATGATTATATTTATAAAACTTGTCATGATTATGATTACCCTTTTTCTGAAAATTACTCTTTTAATATGGAAACAATTTATAGTATTCGAGTTTCTTATGATACTCCCACTATTCTGAATGAGAATAATTTTTCTTATGTGGAGAGTAATAAAATTTCTATGCTTGCGGCTTATGAAAAGAATGCTTTATGTGATAGTTATATTGTTGAATTCATTCATGATGCTACTGAAAATTATTATGAGGGAGGAATATATGCCTGTAGGAATTGCAACAATATCAAGTTTCCTCTCTATGTGCTTAAAGTTTTGAAGTTTTGCTTGCTTTACCTTCCTATGCAAGTTGATTATTGTTCCCATAAGTTGTTTGCTCACAAAATCCCTATGCATAGGAAGTGGGTTAGGCTCAAATGTGCTAGTCATATTCTTCATGATGCTCTCTTTATATTTCAATTCTTATCTTTTATGTGAGCATCATTGAAATCATCATGCCTAGCTAGGGGCATTAAACGATAGCGCTTGTTGGGAGGCAACCCAATTTTTATTTTTATTCCTTGCTTTTTGTTCCTTTTTAGTAATAAATAATTCATATAGCCTCTGTTTAGATGTGGTTTTATTTTTTAATTAGTGTTTGTTCCAAGTAGAACCTTTGGGAAGACTTGCGTGAAGTCTTTGTGATCTTGCTGTAAAAAACAGAAACTTTAGCGCTCACGAGATTTGCTGCCATTCTTTAATGGAGAGTGATATTAATTAATTCTTTTTGAAGATTATTAATAGATAAATTCCTCACGTCCAGAAATTTATTTTAGAATTTTTTGGGTTCCATAAGTATACGTTTGATCCAGATTACTACAGACTGTTTTGTTTTTGACAGATTCTGTTTTCTATGTGTTGTTTGCTTATTATGATGAATCTATGAGTAGTATCGGAGGGTATGAACCATAGATAAGTTGGAATACAGTAGATATTACACCAATATGAATTTATAATGAGTTCACAACAGTACCTAAGTGGCGATTTATTTTATTATACTAACGGAGCTTATGAGTTTTCTGTTAAGTTTTGTGTTGTGAAGTTTTCATGTTTTGGGTAAAGATTCGATGAACTATGGAATAAGGAGTGGAAAGAGCCTACGCTTGGGGATTCCCAAGGCACCCCAAGGTAATATTCAAGGACAACCAAGAGCCTAAGCTTGGGGATGCCTCGGATGGCATCCCCTCTTTCGTCTTCGTCTATCGGTAACTTTACTTGGAGCTATGTATTTATTCACCACATGATATGTGTTTTGCTTGGAGCATCATTTTATTTTATTTTATTTTTTTCTTGATCTTTGAATAAAGTACCAAGATCTGAAATTATTAAATGTTAGAGAGTCTTCACATAGTTGCATAATTATTCGATTACTCATTGATCTTCACTTATATCTTTCGGAGTAGCTTGTCATTTGCTCTAGTGCTTCACTTATATCCTTTTAGAGCATGGCGGTGGTTTTATTTTATAGAAATAATTGATCTCTCATGCTTCACTTATATTATTTTGAGAGTCCTAAACATAATGGTAATTTTCTTTGGTTATGAATTTAGTCCTAATATGATGGGCATCCAAGATGGGTATAATAAATACTTTCATATAAAGTGCATTGAATACTATGAGAAGTTTGATGCTTGATGATTGTTTTGAGATATGAAGATAGTGATATTAAAGTTATGCTAGTTGAGTAGTCGTGAATTTGAGAAATACTTGTGTTGAAGTTTGCAAGTCCCGTAGCATGCACATATGGTAAACGTTGTGTAACAAATTTGAAACATGAGGTGTTATTTGATTGTCTTCCTTATGAGTGGCGGTCGGGGACGAGCGATGGTCTTTTCCTACCAATCTACCCCCCTAGGATCATGCGTGTAATACTTGGTTTTTGATGACTTGTAGATTTTTGCAATAAGTATGTGAGTTCTTTATGACTAATGTTGAGTCCATGGATTATACGCACTCTCACCCGTCCATCATTGCTAGCCTCTTCCGTACCTCGCATTGCCCTTTATCACCTTGAGAGTTGGTGCAAACTTCGCCGGTGCATCCAAACCCCGTGATACGATACGCTCTATCACACATAAACCTCCTTATATATTCCTCAAAACAGCCACTGTACCTACCTATTATGGCATTTCCATAGCCATTCCGAGATATATTGCCATGCAACTTTCCACCATTCCGTTTATTATGACACACATCATCATTGTCATATTGCCTTGCATGATCATGTTGTTGACATCATATTTGTGGCAAAGCCACCGTTCATAATTCTTTCATACATGTCACTCATGAGTCATTGCACATCCCGGTACACCGCCGGAGGCATTCATATAGAGTCATATCTTGTTCTAGTATCGAGTTGTAATCATTGAGTTGTAAATAAATAGAAGTGTGATGATCATCATTAATAGAGCATTGTTCCAAAAAAGGGAAAGGCCAAAAAAAGAAGGCCCCAAAAAAGGGGCAATGCTACTATCCTTTTTTTCCACACTTGTGCTTCAAAGTAGCACCATGATCTTTATGATAGAGAGTCTCTTGTTTTGTCATTTTCATATACTAGTGGGAATTTTTCATTATAGAACTTGGCTTGTATATTCCAACAATGGGCCTCCTCAAGTGCCCTAGGTCTTCGTGAGCAAGCAAGTTGGATGCACACCCACTTAGTTTCTTTTGTTGAGCTTTCATACATTTATAGGTCTAGTGCATCCGTTGCATGGCAATCCCTACTCCTTGCATTGACATCAATTGATGGGCATCTCCCTAGCCCATTGATTAGCCGCGTCAATGTGAGACTTTCTCCTTTTTGTCTTCTCCACATAACCCCCTTCATTATATTCTATTCCACCCATAGTGCTATATCCATGGATCACGCTCATGTATTGTGTGAAAGTTGAATTTTTTTTGAGATTACTAAAGTATGAAACAATTGCTTGGCTTGTCATTGGGGTTGTGCATGATGAGAGCATTCTTGTGTGACGAAAATGGAGCATGACCAAACTATATGATTTTGTAGGGATGAACTTTCTTTGGCCATGTTATTTTGAGAAGACATGATTACTTTGTTAGTATGCTTGAAGTATTATTATTTTTATGTCAATATTAAAATTTTGTCTTGAATCTTTCGGATCTGAATATTCTTGCCACAATTAAGAGGATTACATGGATAAATATGTTAGGTAGCATTCCACGTCAAGAATTCTGTTTTTATCATTTACCTACTCGAGGACGAGCAGGAATTAAGCTTGGGGATGCTTGATACGTCTCCAACGTATCTATAATTTTTTATTGTTCCATGCTATTATATTACCTGTTTTGGATGTTTATGGGCTTTACTAAACACTTTTATATTATTTTTGGGACTAACCTATTAACCAGATGCCCAGCCCAAATTGTTGTTTTCTTGCCTATTTCAGTGTTTCGAAGAAAAGGAATATCAAACGGAGTCCAAACAAGATGAAACCTTCGGGAGAGTTATTTTTGGAACAGAAGCAATCCAGGAGACTTGGAGTAGACATCAGGGAAGCTTCGAGGTGGCCACAAGGTGCGCCTGCCCCCCTGGGCGTGCCCCCACCCTCGTGGCTCCCCTGATCGACTTCTTTCACCTATATATATCAATATACCCTAAAAACATCGGGGAATAGAATAGATCGGGAGTTCTGCCGCCAGAAGCCTCCGTAGCCACCGAAAATCAATCTAGACCCATTCCGTCACCCTGCCGGAGGGGGGAATCCCTCTTCGGTGGCCATCTTCATCATCCCGGCGCTCTCCATGACGAGGAGGGAGTAGTTCTCCCTCGGGGCTGAGGGTATGTACCAGTAGCTATGTGTTTGATCTCTCTCTCTCGCGCGCGTTCTTGAGTCGGCACGATCTTGATGTATCGCGAGCTTTGCTATTATAGTTGGATCTTATGATGTTTCTCCCCCTCTACTCTCTTGTAGTGGATTGATTTTTCCCTTTGAAGTTATCTTATCGGATTGAGTATTTAAGGATTTGAGAACACTTGATGTATGTCTTGCACGTGCTTATCTGTGGTGACAATGGGATATCATGTGATCCACTTGATGTATGTTTGGGTGATCAACTTGAGAGTTCCGTGACCTCGTGAACTTATTCATAGGGGTTGGCACACGTTTTCGTCTTGACTCTTCGGTAGAAACTTTGGGGCACTCTTTGAAGTTATTTGTGTTGGTTGAATAGATGAATCTGAGATTGTGTGATGCATATCGTATAATCATACCCACGGATACTTGAGGTGACATTGGAGTATCTAGGTCAAATTAGGGATTTGCTTGATTTGTGTCTTAAGGTGTTATTCTAGTACGAACTCTTGAATAGGTCGATCAGAAATAATAACGTTGAGGTGGTTTCATACCCTACCATAATGTCTTCGTTTGTTCTCCGCTATTAGTGACTTTGGAGTGACTCTTTGTTGCATGTTGAGGGATAGTTATATGATCCAATTATGTTATTATTGTTGAGAGAACTTGCACTAGTGAAAGTATGAACCCTAGGCCTTGTTTCCTAGCATTGCAATACCATTTGTGCTCACTTTTACCACTTGCTACCTTGCTGTTTTTATATTTCCAGATTACAAAAACCTTTATCTACCATCCATATTGCACTTGTATCACCATCTCTTCGCCGAACTAGTGCACTTATACAATTTACCATTGTATTGGGTGTGTTGGGGACACAAGAGACTCTTTGTTATTTGGTTGCAGGGTTGTTTGAGAGAGACCATCTTCATCCTACGCCTCCCACGGATTGATAAACCTTAGGTCATCCACTTGAGGGAAATTTGCTACTGTCCTACAAACCTCTGCACTTGGAGGCCCAACAACGTCTACAAGAAGAAGGTTGTGTAGTAAACATCACTGTCATAAATGCTTCTCGTACTGCTCCATGGTATGCTGATTATGCTAATTACATTGTTGCTAAATTTATACCACCTAGTTTCACATACCAGCAAAAGAAAGAAGTTTTTATATGATTTGAGACATTACATCTGGCATGACCCACACCTTTATAAAGGAGTGGGTGGTGTTATTAGACGTTGTATACCTGAGCATGAACAAGAATAGATTCGATGCAAGTGTCACTCTGAGGCTTATGGAGGACACCACGCTGGATATAGAACTGCACATGAGGTATTGCAATCCGGTTTTTATTGGCCTACTCTTTTCAAAGATGCCCGTAAGTTTGTCTTGTCTTGTGATGAATGTCAAATAATTGGTAATATTAGTAGACGTCAAGAAATGCCTATGAACTATTCACTTGTTATCGAACCATTTGATCTTTGGGGCTTTGATTATATGGGACCGTTTCCTTCCTCTAATGGTATACACATATTTTAGTTGTTGTTGATTACGTTACTAAGTGGGTACAAGCTATTCCAACTAGTAGTGCTGATCATAACACCTCTATTATGATGCTTAAAGAAGTTATTTTTCCGAGGTTTGGAGTCCCTAGATACTCAATGACTGATGGTGGTTCACATTTTATTCATGGTGCTTTTCGTAAAATGCTTTCTAAGTATGATGTTAATCATAGAATTGCATCTCCATACCACCCACAGTCTAGTGGTCAAGTAGAGCTGAGTAATAGAGAGACTAATAGAGAGATTAAATTAATTTTTCAAAAGACTGTTAATAGATCTAGAAAGAATTGGTCCAAGAAACTTGATGATGAATTATGGGTCTATAGAACTGCATATAAAAATCCTATGGGTGTGTCTCTATATAAAATGGTTTATGGAAAAGCATGTCACTTACCCCTCGAACTACAACATAAGGCATATTGGTCCATCAAAGAGCTCAATTATGATTTCTAACTTGCCGGTGAGAAGATACTATTTGACATTAGCTCACTTGATGAGCGGAGAACCCAGGCCTATGAGAATGCCAAACTGTTTAAAGAAAAAGTTAAAAGATGGCATGACAAAAGATACAAAAGCGTGAGTTTAATGTAGGTGATTATGTTCTATTATACAACTCTCATTTAAGATTTTTTGCAGGAAAACTCCTCTCTAAATGGGAAGGTCCTTACATTATCGAGGAGGTCTATCGTTCCGGTGCCATAAAAATCAACAACTTCGAAGGCACAAATCCGAAGGTGGTGAACGGTCAAAGAATCAAACATTATATCTCAGGTAATCCTGTAAATGTTGAAACCAATGTTATTGATACCGTAACCCTGGAGGAGTACATAAGGGACACTTTCCAGAATGTTTCAGACTCCGAAAAGGAATAGGTATGTGGTACGGTAAGTAAACCGACTCCAAAATAGTTCTAATTGCAATTTTTCTCCGTTTTGGAATATTTAAGAAAAATAGGAAAATAAGAAGTAGTCCGGAGCGTCCACGAGGGTGGAGGGCGCACCCTATCCCCTGGGCGCGCTCCCTGCCTCGTGGGCACCTCGTGTGCCCTATGGACTCTGTTTTCTTGCATGATACTTCTTTTGGTCGGTAAAAATTCATTATATAATCTCCCGAAGGTTTTGACCACCGTACCATGCAAATATCTCTTCCTCTTGTTTCGAGCTGTTTTTCTGACAGATCTAGATCACCATGACGTCTTCAAGTGCCCCCAAGGACAAATTTTTCGAGAAGGTCATCAACCCCTACCTCGCGGAGGTGCTGCAACACCCTCAAACCATTGAGATGTGTGAGGGGGTGTTGCACATCCGCGATGTTGAGGGACCAAGGAGGATCGGAAGCGTGGAGACAAGACTCAAAGCAATGGAGCAACAAGTTTTCAAGTGCCAGGGGATGGTGGAACGCGGACTCGACGCCAACCACATGATGATCACGGAGTTCACCAACAACCACAAGCTGGATGCCAAGAACATTGGGGAGACCGTCTTCAAGCTTCACGAGAAAATCGAGCACCTCCAAGCCCAGATCTATGACCTGCAAAACCAAAACTGTGAGTATGAATATAGATTCAAGAGGATGAGTTTGGTTGCAGATTTGAGAATCCCGGAGACTCGATCATCCTTCTATGATGGTGAGCCTATGCCTTGGAAGATGTATGACAAGTCTACATCATCAACAACTCCATTATCACCACCTCCGAAGAAAGCGACATAAATACATGGGTATGGGCACTCCCCTTGGCAACTACCAAGCTGGGGGGAGGTGCCCCGGTATCGTATCACCATCACACTTCTAACTTTACCGTTTTTCTTAGTTTGATCCTTTTGGTTATATCTTGATCTAGTAGAATAAAGTGTAGTATGATCTAGCTTTGAGTTTTTGTGTTGGTCCTTATCTATGTAATCGAGTCCGTGAGCTATATATGATAAAGATTAGTCTTGAGTCGAGGGCTTGGTTATTGAAAGTGCTAGTGATCGACTAGAGGGGGGGGGGGTGAATAGGCAATTTTTATGAAAGTCTTCAATACATGTAAGTTTCTAAGACAAACGATAGAAATAAACCTATTACCATGCAGCGGAAGGTAGACTACACTAGGAAAACCATAGTCAAGTATTCAATGAAGTGAAAGCACAATGACTAATAGCAGCTAGGCAGTAAGGATCAGGTAGGAAGATATTGTGAAGCCAATCAGAACAAGTAATCACTCAGTGAAGTCAAATGGTGATGCAATCATACAATGACTTCACAAGGACCAACAGTAAGTAAAGGGAAGGGAAAGATGAAACCAGTGAATCGTTGAAGACAATGATTTGTTGGACCAGTTCCAGTTGCTGTGACAACTGTACGTCTGGTTAGGGAGGCTGAGATTCAACTCAGAAGACATCGTCTTCACCTTATTCCCCTTGAGCTAAGGACACCCAGTCCTCGCCCAATCACTCTGGTAAGTCTTCAAGGTAGACTTCCAAACCTTCAAAGACTTCGTTCACCGGCGATCCACAATGACTCTTGGATGCTCAGAACGCGACGCCTAACCGGCTGGAGGATTCACAATCCTCAAGTGTAATAAGTCTTCAGATCACACAGACAGGAAGATTTTTTATGTCTTCAATTAAGGACTAAGATCGAGTCATTTCAGCGTCTAACAGATCATCGCTTTTGTCTAACAGTTTTTGAATGTGTTCCATAGCTTTCTGTTGTTCAGTTGCAATTTTAGCAAGTGTTTTGTAGCTGGGTTTGGAACCACAACCAGAGTCATCATCACTAGATGTTTGATAGTGAGTAGTGCGTGTGTTTACCTTGGCACCGCGTGCCATGAAGCAGTAGGAAGGAGCGGAGTAGTCCTTGTCATTTGCATCGGTGTTGGTGATGAAGTCATTGTCTTCAGTGTTGAAGATGGACTTGGCAACGTATGTTGTAGCCAGACTCGCAACGCCAGAATCGGACTCCTCCTTAGACTCCACCTCCGCCTCCTCAGAAGCAGACTCCTCCTCAGAATCCATTTCCTTACCAACAAATGCACGTGCCTTGCCAGATGAGCTCTTCTTGTGTGATGAAGACCTTGAGGAAGACTTGGAAGAAGACTTTGAGTATTTCTTCTTCTTCTTATCGTCAGAGTCATACTCCTTGCTCTTCTTCTTCTTCTTGTTCTCATTGTCCCACTGTGGACACTCATAGATGTAGTGGCCAGGTTTCTTGCACTTGTGACATGTTCTCTTCTTGTAGTCATGAGCAGAAGCTTCATCATTTCTTGAGTTTGATCGTGAAGACTTTTTGAAGCCTTTCTTCTTGGTGAATTTTTGGAACTTCTTCACAAGCATAGCAAGCTCCTTTCCAATGTCTTCAGAATCATCAGAACTGCTGTCAGATTCTTCTTCAGATGAGGAGACAGCCTTTGCCTTCAAGGCACGAGTTCGCCCATAGTTGGGACCGTAGATGTCTCTTTTCTCAGAAAGCTGAAACTCGTGTGTGTTGAGCCTCTCAAGTATGTCAGACGGATCGAGTGTCTTGAAATCAGGACGTTCTTGAATCATCAGGGCTAGGGTGTCAAACGAACTGTCAAGTGATCTCAGGAGCGTCTTGACGACTTCATGCTTGGTGATCTCAGTAGCGCCGAGGGCTTGAAGCTCATTTGTGATGTCAGTGAGTCAATCAAACGTGAGCTGGACATTCTCATTGTCATTTCTCTTGAAGCGGTTGAAGAGGTTGTGAAGGACACTGGTTCTCTGATCTCTATGGGTTGAGACGCCTTCGTTGACCTTGGAGAGCCAGTCCCAGACTAGCTTAGATGTCTCCAAAGCACTCACGCGGCCATACTGTCCTTTGGTGAGATGACCACAAATGATATTCTTGGCAGTAGAGTCCAGTTGAACGAACTTCTTGACATCAGCAGCAGTGACACCTTCTCCAGCCTTGGGAACGCCGTTCTTGACGACATACCATAGGTCGACATCAATGGCTTCAAGATGCATGCGCATCTTATTCTTCCAGTAGGGATATTCAGTTCCATCGAAGACGGGGCACGCAGCGGAGACTTTAATTATCCCTGCAGTCGACATAGCTAAAACTCCAGGTGGTTAAACCGAATCACACAGAACAAGGGAGTACCTTGCTCTGATACCAATTGAAAGTGCTAGTGATCGGCTAGAGGGGGGGGTGAATAGTCGATTTTTATGTAAGTCTTCAATACATGTAAGTTTCTAAGACAAACGATAGAAATAAACCTATTACCATGCAGCAGAAGGTAGACTACACTAGGCAAACCATAGTCAAGTATTCAATGAAGTGAAAGCATAATGACTAATAGCAGCTAGGCAGTAAGGATCAGGTAGGAAGATATTGTGAAGCCAATCAGAACAAGTAATCACTCAGTGAAGTCAAATGGTGATGCAATCGTACAATGACTTCACAAGGACCAACAGTAAGTAAAGGGAAGGGAAAGATGAAACCAGTGAATTGTTGAAGACAATGATTTGTTGGACCAGTTCCAGTTGCTGTGACAACTGTACGTTTGGTTAGGGAGGCTGAGATTCAACTCAGAAGACCTCGTCTTCACCTTATTCCCCTTGAGCTAAGGACACCCAGTCCTCGCCCAATCACTCTAGTAAGTCTTCAAGGTAGACTTCCAAACCTTCACAGACTTCGTTCACCGGCGATCCACAATGACTCTTGGATGCTCAGAACGCGACGCCTAACCGGCTGGAGGATTCACAGTCCTCAAGTGTAACAAGTCTTCAGATCACACAGACAGGAAGACTTAAGTGATGCCTAACACTCTTTGGCTCTGGGTGTTTAGGGCTTTATCCTCGCAAGGAATTCTCTCTCAAAGGCTTCGAGGTGGGTTTCTCTCAAACGACAAAAGCCGTACTTTAACTCTGAGCAGCCAACCATTTATGGTTGTAGGGGGTGGGCTATTTATAGCCACTAGGCAAACCGACCTGATTTGTCCGAAATGACCCTGGGTCACTAAGGAACTGACACGTGTTCCAACGGTCAGATTTCAAACACACACGGCAACTTTACTTGGGCTACAGGCAAAGCTGACTTGTCCAACTCTGGACAAGATTTGCTCTCATAGTCTTCAGTCGAAGACATAGGATTTTGGTTAAGCATCACTTCAGTCATTTTTACTGGTTCTCTTGGACCCCACTTAACATTACGGTGGTTCCTATGACTCAACAAAGAAAAACACAGAACGACGAAACTGCTAAGTCTTCGCGCTCCATAGTCTTCACGCGATGTCTTCTCATGTCATAGTCTTCAATGTGAATGTCTTCACATACCACCTTTGACTTCAATGTCTTCATACATTTTTAGGGGTCATCTCTGGTAGGAAAACCGAATCAATGAGGGACTTCTACCTGTGTTATCCTGCAATTCTCACAAACACATTAGTCCCTCAACTAGGTTTGTCGTCAATACTCCAAAACCAACTAGGGGTGGCACTAGATGCACTTACAATCTCCCCCTTTTTGGTGATTGATGACAAACTAGTTGAAGTTTTCAACGGGGAATATAATATGTGAAATTGTAAAGGATAGGAAATTGTCTTCATAAGTTGCAAGGGCTCCCCCTGAAGATGTGCATATAAGTAATTTGCTTTTGGAATGCAAATGCACATGGAAGGTTGTACTTGTGGAGATCCTCTTCAACTTGTGATGACAATTCATCATGCATGAAAAGTATGTGAAGATAATGACATGCATAATGAAAAATGGACGTCTGTAAAATGATCTAAGTGCGGAATTTATCGTCACACATGCGGAATTTATCATCGCATCACAGAATAGCAAATAAGTAGCAGACGACCATCGAGTTTAAGTGTTACAACTCAAAGAACCAAATGTATCAAAACAAGAGTTGTAAACACTAGGCAAAATATAAAGCAACCGCCCATATGGACCTGCTTGAATTCTATCAAACTCATATGCTTCTCCCCCTTTTGTCAGTAAGGACCAAAAAGGTTTGAAGACATAGAGCGTCTACTCGTTCCCATAAGGAGTAGGTGAAGCAGCAAGGTCGTCGGTGTTGTTCGGCAATGCAGACGAACTCGGGGCAGTGTCGATGCATGCTGAAGTAGGAGGCAGTGAAGTGGCATCGTCTTCGTCCTCGATCACTCTGGCATTCACAGTTGCCGCGGAGGAAGAGAACTCAGAGTCTTCAAGAGACGGAGTTCGTCGCAGTACAGTCCTTCTTGGAGGTGTAGAGTCAAACTTGAAACGTTCAGAGAAGCCATCCTCTTGAAGATCATCTTTAGAACACATAAGCGTCAGCCCTTTCCATGTACGCTGACAGGTTTCATGGGCAACAAAAGCATTCTTGGTGGCAAGATTGCGAATGCGGTTGACATCCACCAAGAGGCTTTGCATTTGGCGCTTCAGCCAGTCATGATGCCTATCCTGTTTCTGATGAAGGGCAACCAGAAGCTCTCGGTCATTGAGAACACGAGATCGCTTCTTGGGCCGTTGGACAATAGTGCTTTCAGTGGCTTCAGTGAGGGCACGATGAGGTGCACATGTAGTACCAGCCAGAGGATAAACACGAGTGACTGCTTCAACTCGTTCAATGTTTTGAGAGAAGCTTTGATGCTCAGCATTCTGAAGACTAAGAGGCTCCTTGGCAGGCTCTGGATAGATGGCTTCAACGGACATATCAACGTCAGGCAGAAAGATCCGATGATTGCGAGCAGAGGGCTGATATGAGACAGCTGAGTGTAGTTTGATCAGCCGCATTATCCATGGAGCGTAAAACTTCAAGCCAAAAAGATCAAATTCTGATGCAGCAAGTTGGCGGATGAAGAAGTCTTGTGCATTGAAGCATTTGCCGTGAAGAATATAAAAGACCAAAGTATTCATTGCACCTTCCAGCTTTGCATGTGGAGAATGTCCTTTGATGGGCCAGAGAGTTCACCTGATAATGTGATAGATAGTGCGTGGCAGATACTCAAGGTCTTCAACAAAGAACTCCTTAGGATATGCAGCATCTGGAGGCAAAGGCTTTATCATGCTAAGCATCTGACTCATGTTCGGTTCAGGCTTCTGAAAGATGCTCTCCATAGCTGCACTGTGAAGCTGACAACAAGGTTCATAAAGATCTCTAGGAGTGGGCCGACCAGTGAGCTCAATGATATCAAAGGCTTTGGCTTCGTGATGAACATTGCCGGTCATCCACTCAAGGACCCAAGTCTTCGGATCTCTGTTGTAGCCACAAATGTGAAGAGTGGCATAGAATTGGAGCAGAAACTCTTCGTTCCAGTGCTCTTGGTCGGTGACGAAATGCAACAGTCCAGACTCTTTGAAGCAATCCAGAGCTTCTTCCAAGCAAGGCAGACCAGTTATGGCTTCAGTATCAAGACGCATATGAGGGAAAATGCGACCTTGATTGTACAGAATGCATGAGTAATAACTTCCCTGCGGATAGCTCCAGAACCGATTAGAAGATATTCTTTCCCTTGAGTAGGGGTTCTTGGCGTTATTGAAGAAGGTGCTATCTTCTTTGAAGCCGTTGACATTAAAGGATCCGGGTGCTGATGCAGGACCTGGAAACCTGGGCATACCTTGGCATTGGCTTCTGTACCTGAGGCCTGTGCTCAACGTGATAGTCAGACTGAGGACCAGCAGCAGGCGCAGTAACAGGAGCAGTAGCATCATTGGCTTCACTGACTTCTGGCACATTGGTTGGTGCGGGCTCCATATTTGCTTCAGCCATGACAACGTCATTGGCTTCATTTGTGTTGGTGGTGGCAGCCTCAAGATTCTCAACCTCCACTTGATGAGCTGGAGGGTCGGGCACAGACACGTTCTCCTCGAGAACAACTTCTTTAGTAATGGGGGGAGTAGGGACACGTTCTTCTTCTCGTGTGTCGTCGGCTGATGCAGCCGGAATGTCTTCAGCAGCTTTAGCCTCACACTTGGAGACATTCACAGTAGGAGTGGCATCTGGAAACACTTGACGTGCAACAGATTGGTGTGGCACTTCTCCTTTTGGAACGCTCGAAAGAGGGACTTGAGACCTTGGTCCTTTGCGAAGCCTGCGTAACGCTGGCGACGCCTCTGGAGACGGAGTTGGCTGGGCCTCAAAGTCATCTTCTTCTTCTTGCCGGGGTGGTGTGACTTGTTGTTGTGGGTGATCAGCCCATGATGCATCCTGAGCGATTGGCGTCAGAGGACGACCAATGCTGATGAGTTCGCTGTGCATAAGCACAGGCGATGATACCAAGTTGTGCTTGATCTGAGGAAGAACTACATCATCTTCAACATTGTCATGGTGACCAATGTCTTCAGCAGCGGTGGGATCAGCTGCTGGAATGTCTTCAGCTTCATGAGCCTCTGTGGAAGCAGGCTCATGGACAGTCAGTTGGCGCTCTTGATGTTCAGCGGCAGGGCGAACCATGGAGATAGGTTCAACAACTAAGGGCTCTGTGGGAGCAGCCCGATCCTTCTTGGTCTTGCGCTTCTTCTTGGAGGGAGCAGCAGCAGAGGCTTCAGGATGTTTCGTCTTTCTCGCTTCAGCCTCAGCAGTCCTCATCTTCTTCAGTTCTGAAGCGGTCGACCTGACCTTTGGCTTCGAGCCAGTCATGCTGGCTGGGAAGACAATGGGATGTGCTTCCTGCCTTGGTGCTTCGGGTTCGGCCACAGCTGGCTTCTTCTTCTTCTTTGCAGCCATCCTGGGATCGATGCCAGGATGACCAAGGGCCTTGCGCTTCTCAGCCTCATTGTAGGCTTGCACACACTTGTTAGCCAGGCTCTTCATGCGCTCACGAGAACCCTAAGCTTCTTCACGCTTCTTGAGAAAGGCTTCTTTGAGCTCATGCAGCATGATCTTGAAATTTTTGACCTCTTGCACGCTGAGCTTAGCCATGTGCTTCTTGAACTGAGCTTTCTCAAAGTCGATCTTTTGCTTCAGTTCAACGATGCACTAAGCTAGAGCAAGCTCTAAAGCAATGGCGCCATGGAAGGCGACACTGAGGCCAATTGGAAGTTGCAGATCTTCAAAGCTGAGGTTGGGCGTGCCAAACCACTCATCAATGAAGTTGTGGATGATTGCCACGTCAAAGAGAGGCAAATCATTGAAGATTTCTGCTTCTTCTTTGCTCTTGATCAGTTGCTCAAGAGCGTCATCTGCAAGAACTTCATCGCTGGACAGATCAATGGCGTCGTTGCGCAGAATAGCAGCAGCAGCCAGTCTTGGCTGGTGTGTTGCAGAGGCATCTTGACTTTCGAGGGCTTGGAGATGCATGACAAATCTTCAGACTGCACACTGTCTTCAGGAGGTGCAGTAGCCAGTGGCTTCACCCATGAGATTTTTGGTGTTGAGGCAGGCCTTGAAGCTTTAGGCTGCTTCAGTTTCTTTGGCTTCGGCGGTGCAGGCGCTTCATCAGATTCAGCGTCATCTGTAGGCTCATCCACGGCTGTCCCTTGAACCATGATATGAGTGATGAGACCTTCCAGGTTGTAGAAGGGCCCAACAAGATTGGGTTCAGCTTCGCGGGTGCCATCAGCACGGGGAGCAGAGGGACCAGGGTTGAAGTCTAGTCCCAATGACTTCTTGTTCTGCTTCGCCGAATTCTGGGCAAACTGGAAGTTGCGCTTGAACAGATTGTCGTCACGACACCATAGCAATGACGATGGGTCAGCATCCGCAGGCTGTGGTCCACGGACCATGCAGGGATAGAAGCCTTGTTCAATGGCTTCATCTCTGGACATGGGTTGAAGATTTCTGTATAGGATGTCTCCCCATGGTCGCTTGATGGCATTCTTATCAGCATATTCCTTGGTCACAAACCTGTACTTGAACCACTGTTCTGCCCAATATCGTCGAATCCATTGGATTCGTGTCTTGCGTTGATTGTAATCCTCTTCTGGATCTGTCTTGTATAGCTCTGAGAGGTCATCAGGCAGATCTCTTGATGTTTCATCTCGATGCTTTCTGCCACCCTTCCTTACTGATTTCTCTGCAGCCATGAACTTTAAACTGAATGGCATCAACATGTTCAAAGGCTTCAAAGGCTTTCGCTTGCTGGACAAACAGGAACTAGCTTCGGGAGAATTTATATGATGCTGTAAGAATTCTGCAAATGAATGCAGACTATGAGAACCAAGGGATTCTCCCACAGACATGTACCTGTGACAGCATTAAGGTGCGAGGGAAGGGGAAGAGGTCATATGCATTCTCAGAAGATTTTGAAGATAAATCAGTTTAGAAGACATTGACCTCATCGTGCAAAGACATTCACTCATAGATAAGGAGTTGGTTCCAGATTTGTACGAATCCACAGATCAGTACAAGTGAGGAATCTAACTACTTTGTGAAGCATAAGTGAACATACTAGGCATATTATGAGATGCAGTATGAAATAGATCCAACTTGTGTGAATAGAAACTTCTTGTGGCAGAAAGTGATGAATCTATAAGATCAAAGGGGCCGTAAAAAGGAAGTTTTATTTACCACACGAAGAACTGCTAGACGGAGTGGAAGAGGAGGCCGAGAAGTTCGATCGTCCGTGCCCTAACATGGCGACGGAGGACACCTACGGCGACGGTGGAGAAGATGATGTCCGCGGCCGGTGTGAGGACGGCGCCGAAGAGGTCGCGGCAGCTAAGCGCTTCGTCGCCGGCGTCGTCGAGGGCTAGCGGTGGCGCTAGGGTTTGTGCGAGAGTGGAAGAAAGGATAACGACTGTGGTGAGACGTGTATTTATAGGGACAGGGACGGCACAGTGTTATTACACAGGTGCCCCTGGCGATTCACATCTGAAGGACACGTGGCCATCATGCAACATATCGGAGGTTGTTCCACGTTCCCACGCATGCCTGGATTGTCGGGTGGTCGTTCCCACTTCTCCGGGTTTCAGATGAAGGAATTAGCATTCAAAGCGGACTTAATGTTTGTCTCTGTATCTTCTGCTGACAAGGATGCAGAGAAGACATTCGACAGTTTCAAGAGAATGCATATAATTTGGAGAGATAGTGTTTGAGATAGAAAGCATGGAGAGGTTAGGGTCCGATCACATTCACTTAGTTCAAAAGATTCAACAAGAAGACATAGCTATAAGTGAATGCTGTAGAGGACAGAACACTAGTATTGTTGGGGAACGTAGTAATTTCAAAATTTTCCTACGCACACGCAAGATCATGGTGATGCATAGCAACGAGAGGGGAGAGTATGATCTACATACCCTTGTAGATCGACAACGGAAGCGTTTGGTTGATGTAGTCGTACGTCTCCACGGCCCGACCGATCAAGCACCGAAACTATGGCACCTCCGAGTTCTAGCACACGTTCAGCTCGGTGACGATCCCCGGACTCCGATCCAGCAAAGTGTCGGGGAAGAGTTCTGTCAGCACGACGGCGTGGTGACGATCTTGATGTACTACCGTCGCAGGGCTTCTCCTAAGCACCGCTACAATATTATCGAGGACTATGGTGGAAGGGGGCACCGCACACGGCTAAGAATATGATCACGTGGATGAACTTGTGTCTCTAGGGGTGCCCTTGTCTCCGTATATCAAGGTTCAAGAGGGGGAGGCCGGCTGGCCATCATAGGGCGCGCCAGGAGGAGTCCTACTCCCTCCGGGAGTAGGACTTCTCCCCCAATCCTAGTTGGAATAGGATTCGCGAGGTGGGAAAAGAGAGAGAGAGAAGGAAGGGGGCGCCGGCCCCCTCTCTCCTTGTCCTATTCGGACTAGGGGGACGGGCGCGCGGCCCAGCCCTGGCCGCCTCTCCTCTTCTTCCACTAAGGCCCATTAAGGCCCATGTACCTCTCGGGGGGTTCTGGTAACCTCCCGGTACTCCGGTAAAATCCCGATTTCACCCGGAACACTTCCGATATCCAAATATAGGCTTCCAATATATCAATCTTTATGTCTAGACCATTTCGAGACTCCTCGTCATGTCCATGATCACATCCGGGACTCCGAACAACCTTCGGTACATCAAAACGTATAAACTCATAATATAACTGTCATCGAAACCTTAAGCGTGCGGACCCTACGGGTTCGAGAACAATGTAGACATGACCGAGACACGTCTCCGGTCAATAACCAATAGCGGGACCTGGATGCCCATATTGGTTCCTACATATTCTACGAAGATCTTTTATCGGTCAGACCGCATAACAACATATGTTGTTCCCTTTGTCATCGGTATGTTACTTACCCGAGATTCGATCGTCGGTATCCAATACCTAGTTCAATCTCGTTACCGGCAAGTCTCTTTACTCGTTCCGTAATACATCATCCCGTAACTAACTCATTAGTTGCAATGCTTGCAAGGCTTAATGATGTGCATTACCGAGAGGGCCCAGAGATACCTCTCCGACGATCAGAGTGACAAATCCTAATCTCGAAATACGCCAACCCAACATATACCTTTGGAGACACCTGTAGAGCTCCTTTATAATCACCCAGTTACATTGTGATGTTTGGTAGCACACAAAGTGTTCCTCCAGAAAACGGGAGTTGCATAATCTCGTAGTCATAGGAACATGTATAAGTCATGAAGAAAGCAATAGCAACATACTAAACGATCGGGTGCTAAGCTAATGGAATGGGTCATGTCAATCAGATCATTCAACTAATGATGTGATCCCGTTAATCAAATAACAACTCTTTGTCCATTGTTAGGAAACATAACCATCTTTGATTAATGAGCTAGTCAAGTAGAGGCATACTAGTGACACTCTGTTTGTCTATGTATTCACACATGTATTATGTTTCCGGTTAATACAATTCTAGCATGAATAATAAACATTTATCATGATATAAGGAAATAAATAATAACTTTATTATTGCCTCTAGGGCATATTTCCTTCAGTCTCCCACTTGCACTAGAGTCAATAATCTAGATCACATCGCCATGTGATTTAACATCAATAGTTCACATCTTTATGTGATTGGTTCACATCTCCATGTGACTAACACCCAAAGGGTTTACTAGATTCAATAATCTAGTTCACATCGCTACGTGATTAACACCCAAAGAGTGATCATGTTTTGCTTGTGAGAGAAATTTAGTCAACGGGCCTGCCAAATTCAGATCCATATGTATTTTGCAAAATTCTATGTCTACAATGCTCTGCACGGAGCTACTCTAGCTAATTGCTCCCACTTTCAATATGTATCCAGATTGAGACTTAGAATCATCTGGATCAGTGTCAAAAACTTGCATAGATGTAACCCTTTACGACGAACCTTTTTGTCACATCCATAATCGAGAAACATATCCTTATTTCACTGAGGATAATTCTGACCGCTGTCCAGTGATCTACTCCTAGATCACTATTGTACTCCCTTGCCAAATCAGTGCAGGGTATACAATAGATCTGGTACACAGCATGACATACTTTATAGAACCTATGGCCAAGGCATAGGGAATGACTTTCATTCTCTTTCTATCTTCTGTCGTGGTCGGGCTTTGAGTCTTACTCAACTTCACACCTTGTAATACAGTCAAGAACTCTTTCTTTGACTGCTCCATTTTGAACTACTTCAAAATCTTGTCAAGGTATGTACTCATTGAAAAAACTTATCAAGCGTCTTGATCTATCTCTATAGATCTTGAAGCTCAATATGTAAGCAGCTTCACCGAAGTCTTTCTTTGAAAAACTCCTTTCAAACACTCCTTTATGCTTTATAGAATAATTCTACATTATTTCCGATCAAGAATATGTCATTGACATATACTTATCAGAAATGCTGTAGTGCTCCCACTCACTTTCTTGTAAATACAGGCTTCACCGCAAGTCTGTATAAAACTATATGCTTTGATCAACTCATCAAAGCGTATATTCCAACTCCGAGATGCTTGCACCAGTCCACAGATGGATCGCTGGAGCTTGCACATTTTGTTAGCACCTTTCGGATTGACAAAACCTTCTGGTTGTATCATATACAACTCTTCTTTAATAAATCCATTAAGGAATGCAGTTTTGTTTATCCATTTGCCAGATTTCATAAAATGCGGCAATTACTAACATGATTCGGACAGACTCAAGCATAGATACGAGTGAGAAACTCTCATCATAGTCAACACCTTGAACTTGTCGAAAACCTTTTGCGACAATTCTAGCTTTGTAGATAGTAACACTACTATCAGCGTCCGTCTTCCTCTTGAAGATCCATTTATTTTCTATGGCTTGCCGATCATCGGGCAAGTCAACCAAAGTCCATACTTTGTTCTCATACATGGATCCCATCTCAGATTTCATGGCCTCAAGCCATTTCCCGGAATCTGGGCTCATCATTGCTTCCTCATAGTTCGCAAGTTCGTCATGGTCTAGTAACATGACTTCCAGAACAGGATTACCGTACCACTCTGGTGCGGATCTCACTCTGGTTTACCTACGAGATTCGGTAGTAACTTGATCTGAAGTTACATGATCATCATCATTAGCTTCCTCACTGATTGGTGTGGTAGTCACAGGAACAGATTTCTGTGATGAACTATTTTCCAATAAGGGAGAAGGTACAATTACCTTATCAAGTTTTCTACTTTCCTCCCACTCACTTCTTTCGAGAGAAACTCCTTCTCTGGAAAGGATCCATTCTCAGCAACGAATTTGCCTTCGGATCTATGATAGAAGGTGTACCCAACAAATTCGTTTGGGTATCCTATGAAGACATATTTCTCCAATTTGGGTTTGAGCTTATCAGGATGAAACATTTTCATATAAGCATTAGAATCCCAAACTTTAAGAAACGACAACTTTGGTTTCTTGCCAAACCATAGTTCAGATTGTGTCGTCTCAACGGATTTAAATGGTGCCCTTTTAAACATGAATGCAACTGTCTTTAATGCATAACCCCAAAACAATAGCGGTAAATCAGTAAGAGACGTCATAGATCGCACCATATCTAATAAAGCACGGTTACAATGTTCGGACACACCATTACACTGTGGTGTTCCAGGTGGCGTGAGTAGTGAAACTATTTCACATTGTTTTAACTGAAGGCCAAACTCATAACACAAATATTTTACTTCTACGGTCATATCGTAGAAACCTTATTTTCTTGTCACGATGATTTTCCACTTCACTCTGAAATTCTTTGAACTTTTCAAATGTTTCAGACTTATGTTTCATCAAGTAGATATACCCATATCTGCTCAAATCATTTATCAAGGTCAGAAAATAATGATACCCGCTGCAAGCCTTGATATTCATCGGACCACATACATCAGTATGTATGATTTCCAACAAATCTGTTGCTTGCTCCATTGTTCCGGAGAACGGCGTTTTAGTCATCTTGCCCGAGAGACATGGTTCACAAGCATCAAGTGATTCACAATCAAGTGATTCCAAAATTCCATCAACATGGAGTTTCTTCATGCGCTTTACACCAATATGACCTAAACGGTAGTGCCACAAATAAGTTGCACTATCATTATTAACTTTGCATCTTTTGGCTTCAATATTATGAATATGTGTATTACTATGATCGAGATCCAACAAACTATTTCGTTGGTGTGTATACCCATAGAAGGTTTTATTCATGTAAACAGGACAACAATTATTCTCTAACTTAAATGAATAACCGTATTGCAATAAACATGATCAAATCATATTCATGCTCAACGCAAACACCAAATAACACTTATTTAGGTTCAACACTTATCCCGAAAGTATAGGGAGTGTGCGATGATGATCATATCAATCTTGGAACTACTTCCAACACACATCGTCACTTCACCCTTAACTAGTTTCTGTTCATTCTGCAACTCCCGTTTCGAGTTACTACTCTTAGCAACTGAACCAGTATCAAATACCGAGGGGTTGCTACAAACACTAGTATAATACACATTAATAATCTGTATATCAAATATACCTTTGTTCACTTTGCCATCCTTCTTATCCGCCAAATACTTGGGGTAGTTCCGCTTCCAGTGACCAATCCCTTTGCAGTAGAAGCACTTAGTCTCAGGCTTAGGACCAGACTTGGGCTTCTTCACTTGAGCAGCAACTTGCTTGCTGTTCTTCTTGAAGTTCCCCTTCTTCCCTTTGCCCTTTTATTGAAACTAGTGGTCTTGTCTACCATCAACACTTGATGCTCTTTCTTGATTTCTACCTTCATCGATTTCATCATCATGAAAAACTCGGGAGTCATTTTTCGTCATCCCTTGCATACTATAGTTCATCACGAAGTTCTACTAACTTGGTGATGGTGACTAGAGAATTCTGTCAATCACTATCTTATCTGGAAGATTAACTCCCACTTGATTCAAGCGATTGTAGTACCTAGACAATCTAAGCACATGCTCACTAGTTGAGCGATTCTCCTCCATCTTTTGGCTATAGAACTTGTTGCAGACTTCATATCTCTCAACTCGGGTATTCGTTTGAAATATTCAACTCCTGGAACATCTCATATGGTTCATGACGTTCAAAACATCTTTTAAAGTCCCGATTCTAAGCCGTTAAGCATGGTGCACTAAACTATTAAGTAGTCATCATATTGAGCTAGCCAAACGTTCATAATGTCTGCATCTGCTCCTGCAATAGGTCTGTCACCTAGCGGTGCATCAAGGACATAATTCTTCTGTGCAGCAATGAGGATAAACCTCAGATCACGGATCCAATCCGCATTATTGCTACTAACATCTTTCAACACAATTTTCTCTAGGAACATATCAAAATAAACACAGGGAAGCAACAACGCGAGCTATTGATCTACAACATAGATATGCTAATACTACCAGGACTAAGTTCATGATAAATTAAAGTTCAATTAATCATATTACTTAAGAACTCCCACTTAGATAGACATCCCTCTAATCCTCTAAGTGATCACGTGATCCAAATCAACTAAACCATAACCGATCATCACGTGAAATGGAGTAGCTTTCAATGGTGAACATCACTATGTTGATCATATCTACTATATGATTCACGCTCGACCTTTCGGTCTCAGTGTTCCGAGGCCATATCTGCATATGCTAGGCTCGTCAAGTTTAACCTGAGTATTCTGCGTGTGCAAAAACTGGCTTGCACCCGTTGTAGATGGACGTAGAGCTTATCACACCCGATCATCACGTGGTGTCTGGGCACGACGAACTTTGGCAACGGTGCATACTCAGGGAGAATACTTTTATCTTGAAATTTAGTGAGAGATCATCTTATAATGCTACCGTCAATCAAAGAAAGATAAGATGCATAAAAGATAAACATCATATGTAATCAATATAAGTGATATGATATGGCCATCATCATCTTGTGCTTGTGATCTCCATCCTCGAAGCACCGTCGTGATCACCATTGTCACTGGCGCGACACCTTGATCTCCATCATAGCATCGTTGTCGTCTCGCCAATCTTATGCTTCCATGACTATCGCTACCGCTTAGTGATAAAGTAAAGCATTACAGCGTGATTGCATTGCATACAATAAAGCGACAACCATATGGCTCCTGCCAGTTGCCGATAACTCGGTTACAAAACATGATCATCTCATACAATAAAATTTAGCATCATGTCTTGACCACATCACATCACAACATGCCCTGCAAAAACAAGTTAGACGTCCTCTACTTTGTTGTTGCAAGTTTTACGTGGCTGCTACGGGCTTAAGCAAGAACCAATCTTACCTACGCATCAAAACCACAACAATAGTTTGTCAAGTTGGTGCTGTTTTAACCTTCGCAAGGACCGGGCATAGCCGCACTCGGTTCAACTAAAGTTGGAGAAACTGTCACCCACAAGCCACCTATGTGCAAAGCACGTCGGGAGAACCCATCTCGCGTAAGCGTACGTGTAATGTTGGTCTGGGCCGCTTCGTCCAACAATACCGCCGAACCAAAGTATGACATGCTGGTAAGCAGTATGACTTATATCGCCCACAACTCACTTGTGTTCTACTCGTGCATATAACATCAAACCATAAAACCTAGGCTCGGATGCCACTGTTGGGGAACGTAGTAATTTCAAAATTTTCCTACGCACACGCAAGATCATGGTGATGCATAGCAACGAGAGGGGAGAGTATGATCTACATACCCTTGTAGATCGACAACGGAAGCGTTTGGTTGATGTAGTCGTACGTCTCCACGGCCCGACCGATCAAGCACCGAAACTACGGCACCTCCGAGTTCTAGCACACGTTCAGCTCGATGACGATCCCCGGACTCCGATCCAGCAAAGTGTCGGGGAAGAGTTCCGTCAGCACGACGACATGGTGACGATCTTGATGTACTACCGTCGCAGGGCTTCGCCTAAGCACCGCTACAATATTATCAAGGACTATGGTGGAAGGGGGCACCGCACACGGCTAAGAATATGATCACGTGGATCAACTTGTGTCTCTAGGGGTGCCCCTGTCTCCGTATATCAAGGTTCAAGAGGGGGAGGCCGGCCGGCCATCATAGGGCGCGCCAGGAGGAGTCCTACTCCCTCCGGGAGTAGGACTTCTCCCCCAATCCTCGTTGGAATAGGATTCGCGAGGTGGGAAAAGAGAGAGAGAGAGAAGGAAGAGGGCGCCGGCCCCCTCTCTCCTTGTCCTATTCGGACTAGAGGGGAGGGGCGCGCGGCCCAGCCCTGGCCGCCTCTCCTCTTCTTCCACTAAGGCCCATTAAGGCCCATGTACCTCTCGGGGGGTTCCCGTAACCTCCCGGTACTCCGGTAAAATCCCGATTTCACCGGGAACACTTCCAATATCCAAATATAGGCTTCCAATATATCAATCTTTATGTCTCGACCATTTCGAGACTCCTCGTCATGTCCGTGATCACATCCGGGACTCCGAACAACCTTTGGTACATCAAAACGTATAAACTCATAATATAACTATCATCGAAACCTTAAGTGTGCGGACCCTACGGGTTCAAGAACAATGTAGACATGACCGAGACACGTCTCCGGTCAATAACCAATAGCGGGACCTGGATGCCCATATTGGTTCCTACATATTCTACGAAGATCTTTTATCGGTCAGACCGCATAACAACATACGTTGTTCCCTTTGTCATCGGTATGTTACTTGCCCGAGATTCGATCGTCGGTATCCAATACCTAGTTCAATCTCGTTACCGGCAAGTGTCTTTACTCGTTCCGTAATACATCATCCCGTAACTAACTCATTAGTTGCAATGCTTGCAAGGCTTAAGTGATGTGCATTACCGAGAGGGCCCAGAGATACCTCTCCGACGATCGGAGTGACAAATCCTAATCTTGAAATACGCCAACCCAACATGTACCTTTGGAGACACATGTAGAGCTCCTTTATAATCACCCAGTTACGTTGTGACGTTTGGTAGCACACAAAGTGTTCCTCCGGAAAACGGGAGTTGCATAATCTCATAGTCATAGGAACATGTATAAGTCATGAAGAAAGCAATAGCAACATACTAAACGATCGGGTGCTAAGCTAATGGAATGGGTCATGTCAATCAGATCATTCAACTAATGATGTGATCCCGTTAATCAAATAACAACTCTTTGTCCATGGTTAGGAAACATAACCATCTTTGATTAATGAGCTAGTCAAGTAGAGGCATACTAGTGACACTCTGTTTGTCTATGTATTCACACATGTATTATGTTTCCGGTTAATACAATTCTAGCATGAATAATAAACATTTATCATGATATAAGGAAATAAATAATAACTTTATTATTGCCTCTAGGGCATATTTCCTTCAAGTATATGTGCCAGGACCCCGATTCCAAGTCACATCGATCTAGCCGGTAACACCTCATATCTCTTTGCGGCCTCATGCACGGTATTCCCACGGGTGTCGCCTTACCATGGCCCGGGACCGTTTGCGCCTTTTGGCTCACGTATATGGTACTGTCGCTAGCATCCATATGACAGAGAACCCGGGCCAACATGGCTAGTCGTGAACCCAAAGCGACACTAACCTATGGGGACAGGCATACATGAATCACATCGAGCATGTCGGCCAGCAGCGTGTGAATCCGGGCTGTAGCACTGGGCTAATAGGACTCCGCGAACCCGGGCTATAGCAGGCTAGGCAGGACTCCGGATGTCACCGGGTGACATTTCCCCGAAGGGACAGACACATGAACGAAGTGAAACACATGCCGGCCAGTCAAGTGTCCTGAGCAGTAGTGCTGGGCTAGCAGGACTCCGGTGAACCGGGCTGTAGCGGACTACTATGGCTCATGGAAGCACTAGACTACATTTCCCCATAAGAAAGGCTGCCAAGGATAAACAACTAGATTGTCTGATCCCACACATACCAAGCATTTCAATCATACACACAATATGCTCGATATGTGTAAATACAACATGGCATCACAACATAACTCTACAACTCAAGTATTTATTAATTAGGCTCCAAGGAGCGAGATATTACAAATATGGGTCTCATGACCCAACATTCAGAGCATACAGGTCAAACACATGCGGAAGCTTAACATGTCTGAGTACAGACATCTACAAATGAAAAAGACTAAGAAGCTTGACTATTTACAAGACCCTCCCAAGGGTACAAGATCGTAGCTGAGGTATCAAGCTAAACGTCGAAGTCCACGCGGAACTACTAGCGAGACTGAAGCCTCTCTGCAAAACATAAATTAAGCAAACATGAGTACAATTGTACTCAGCAAGAC
Source organism: Triticum dicoccoides (assembly GCF_002162155.2). Taxonomy (NCBI): domain Eukaryota; kingdom Viridiplantae; phylum Streptophyta; class Magnoliopsida; order Poales; family Poaceae; genus Triticum; species Triticum dicoccoides. Next base: position 25,785,785 of record NC_041392.1, on the reverse strand, counting down.
TTACATCGGAACTAACTACATATGCATCGGTATCAACAAAGGGGGTGGTGGAGTTTGACTGCAGCAAGCCAGCTTTGACTCAGTGGCTATCCTAAACTACGACTTCAAGCAACTCTTTTGTGGTGGCGCACACGAGTCCACATATTCACCATTCAATACACCACCATGGATCCACTCTCGTCTCCCTACGAGAAGGCCATCCATAGCACTCACACTTATCTTGCGAGTTTTAGACTATCCACTTTCACTTGTCTATGAACTATGCAAGGGGTCCAAGTTTCCATATCCAAGGAATTCGGCTATTCAAATAGATAATGATAACCCTGCAGGGGTGAACCTCTTCACACACGCTCCCACCACTTACCACCATATACACGTCACGTATCTCGGCGACCTTCAAGTGAAAGCCTGGCGAGGGTGTCGGCCACGGCCTACCTAAACACTTAAGTCTCTAGTCTAGGTTTATCGCCAATCCAGGTTCCATCCGCAGGGAGTCCGGCCGAGGTTTCCACATACGGCCCCGAATGATGTGAACGGGGTTCCCGAGACACTAAACGGGCGCCCGGTACACTGTGCCACGTTAAGGAAATATGCCCTAGAGGCAATAATAAAGTTATTATTTATTTCCTTATATCATGATAAATGTTTATTATTCATGCTAGAATTGTATTAACCGGAAACATAATACATGTGTGAATACATAGACAAACAGAGTGTCACTAGTATGCCTCTATTTTACTAGCTCGTTAATCAAAGATGGTTATGTTTCCTAACCATGGACAAAGAGTTGTTATTTGATTAACGAGATCACATCATTAGTTGAATGATCTGATTGACATGACCCATTCCATTAGCTTAGCACCCGATCGTTTAGTATGTTGCTATTGCTTTCTTCATGACTTATACATGTTCCTATGACTATGAGATTATGCAACTCCCGTTTGCCGGAGGAACACTTTGTGTGCTACCAAACGTCACAACGTAACTGGGTGATTATAAAGGAGCTCTACAGGTGTCTCCAAAGGTACATGTTGGGTTGGCGTATTTCGAGATTAGGATTTGTCACTCCGAATGTCGGAGAGGTATCTCTGGGCCCTCTCGGTAATGCACATCACTTAAGCCTTGCAAGCATTGCAACTAATGAGTTAGTTGCGGGATGATGTATTATGGAACGAGTAAAGAGACTTGCCGGTAACGAGATTGAACTAGGTATTGGATACCGACGATCGAATCTCAGGCAAGTAACATACCGATGACAAAGGGAACAACGTATGTTGTTATGCGGTCTGACTGATAAAGATCTTCGTAGAATATGTAGGAGCCAATATGGGCATCCAGGTCCCGCTATTGGTTATTGACCGGAGACGTGTCTCGATCATGTCTACATTGTTCTCGAACCGTAGGGTCCGCACGCTTAAGGTTTCGATGACAGTTATATTATGAGTTTATGAGTTTTGATGTACCGAAGGAGTTCAGAGTCCCGGATGAGATCGGGGACATGACGAGGAGTCTCGAAATGGTCGAGATGTAAAGATCGATATATTGGACGACTATATTCGGACATCGGAAAGGTTCTGAGTGATTCGGGTATTTTTCGGAGTACCGGGAAGTTACGGGAATGCGGGGGGAGAAGTATTGGGCCTTATTGGGCCATACGGGAAAGAGAGAGGGGCTTCCTAGGGCAGGCCACGCCCCCCCCCCCCAAGGCCTAGTCCGAATTGGACTAGGGGGAGGGGCTGCGCCCCCTCCTTCCTTCCCTTCTCCCTTCCCCTTCCTTGTCTCCTACTCCTACTACATTGAAGGACTCCTAGTTGGACTAGGAAAGGGGGAATCCTACTCCCGGTGGGAGTAGGACTCCCCTAGGGCGCGCCATAGAGAGGGCCGGCCCTCCCCTCCTCCACTCCTTTATATACGG
>NC_041392.1:25754947-25783660 GCF_002162155.2 Triticum dicoccoides | reverse complement strand
TCCTACTACATGGAAGGACTCCTAGTTGGACTAGGAAAGGGGGAATCCTACTCCCGGTGGGAGTAGGACTCCCCTAGGGCGCGCCATAGAGAGGGCCGGCCCTCCCCTCCTCCACTCCTTTATATACGGGGGCAGGGGGCACCCCATAGACACACAAGTTGATCCACGTGATCATATTCTTAGCCGTGTGCGGTGCCCCCTTCCACCATAGTCCTCGATAATATTGTAGCGGTGCTTAGGCGAAGCCCTGCGACGGTAGTACATCAAGATCGTCACCACGCTGTCGTGCTGACGGAACTCTACCCCGACACTTTGCTGGATCGGAGTCCGGGGATTGTCATCGAGCTGAACGTGTGCTAGAACTCGGAGGTGCCGTAGTTTCGGTGCATGATCGGTCGGGCCGTGGAGACGTACGACTACATCAACTAAACGCTTCCGTTGTCGATCTACAAGGATACGTAGATCACACTCTCCCCTCTCGTTGCTATGCATCACCATGATCTTGCGTGTGCGTAGGAATTTTTTTGAAATTACTATGTTCCCCAACACCACGGTGTATCTACCGCAACATAGCCCACCCCTAGGGTCAGCGCTACGCACGGCCGCCAACACATAACCTACAAACACCAGAAACTAGTTGCAACTCCTGGACAGAGTACTAGGGTGATTAAGAAGCCGAGAGGGTCAATTAAGGATCCCAATGAGTGGTAGTAGCTGTTCATGGGTCACAGACACAGAACTCAGTTCCTGAGGACGGCTGCAATGAGACAACCCACCATGTACTCCTACATGGCCTCTCACCGCTACCTTTACCAAAAACGTATTCACACACTTAGCTCACACAAGTTGGACATGTTCACACACCTCCGATTCATTCCCGATGGATCAGACCTGACGCAACTCAATGCAATAGCAGGCATGACAAACAAGCATGAATGAGTAGGCCCATCAGGGCTCAAACAACTCCTACTCATGCTAGTGGGTTTCATCTATTTACTGTGGCAATGACAGGTCATGCAGAGGATAAGGGGTTCAACTACCGCAACAAGTAACAGATGAATCGTTGTTGTCCTAATGCAGTACAAGAGAGCAGGAGCGAGAGAGTGGGGTTGTATCGGAATGAACAAGGGGGTTTTGCTTGCCTGGCACTTCTGAAGATAACATTGAGTCTTCATCAGTGTCAACGATCACAGCGTCTACCGAGAGGGGACAATTACCGGCAAACAAGGAATAACACAATCAATGCGATGCAACAATATGATGCATGATCATGACATGGCAATATGCTGTTGATTGAGCTAATGCAACTAACAACAAGTTAAATGGAGTTGGTTTGAACACTAGGTTCAAATTCAGATTCAAACTATGAATTCAAATAGTGCATTATCATGTTTTGGTCTAAACAGTGAGGTTAAGTTGTTCAAACATGCATGAAAATGCCGTAAATAGATTCCTTGAATTTTTATGATAATTTTTCATATATAATTTATTTCATTTGGAGTTACGGTTGATTTTCTATGATTTTTAGAAATTTTGGGCATTTTCTGGAATAAATAAATCATTTAGATTTATTTAAAATCCAGAAAAGGTTTTACTGCGTCAGCATGACGTAAGAGTGACGTCAGCAGGTCAACTGTGGCTAGCCAGGTCAAACCTGACCAGTGGGACCCGCATGTCAGCGTCCTAACTAATTAACAGTGTTAATTAGTGCTAACAAAAAAACATAATCTAGGGTAAGTCAGGGGCTGGCCCCACATGTCACTGACTCACAAAAGTCAAACCCCAGTCAAACAGGGGTCAAACCCTGCCGGCGTTGAGTCGCCGGTGAGGCCGAGACGGCGGAGGGGATCGGATTTTGCCCTCCGGCGACCAAATTAGCGGCCGAGACCACCGGTGCGAAGCCCAGGCTCCCGCGCATCCAATGGAGCACGCAGGAGACCACGGTATGGCCGGAGGCGACGACGGCGAGCTCCAAGGCGGCGGCCGGAGCTCGAGCGAGCTCGGGGTCGTCGCTAGGAGGCACAGCAGGAGGTGCGGAGGGGTGCTGTGGGCTCCTGGGGACACAGCGAGTGCGGTGGAGTGCTCGGTTGCGAGTTTGCGCGGCTGTGGCCACGGCTACGCCATGGCCGGCGGCGAGATGCTCTCGGGCTCGAAGGGGGCGGCGACTACACGGCGCAAACGAGCAAGGGGGAAGTGGGGATCGAAGGAGAAGCTCACGGGGAGTGCAGCGGTGGTCTTGGGGAGCTCAGGGAAGCAACGGAGCGGGCGCACGGTCGCCGGCGATCTCGGCGGACCGAGGTTGAAGAAGAGCTCGAAGGTGACGCTGCAGGGCTTCCGGTGGGGCGTGGTTCGGTGAGGGGGTCGAGGACGACGTCGCGGAACTCGTGGGCACAACCGAGGGGCGAGGGGGTAGCTGTGGCCGTGGTGGTTCTCGTCGGCGACGGCGGCCGCGTTCGGTGGTGCGAGGGAGAAAGACAGGGGAGGGGATGAGCACGGGGGAGGAGTGAGAGGGCCTGGGGGTGCGTGGCCGTCTCCGTGGCGCTGGAAGAGAGCCTTAGGGGCACGAGGCATGCAGGGAGGAGGTGGCGGCCTCAGCGTGTGCCGTGCCCGCCTTCGCCTCTGCCTACTGGCAGAGGTTGAAGACGACTGGCACTGGCCAGCTGGGCTGGGCCGGCTGGAGGAGCTGGGCCACTACAGTAACAGGCCAGGTGGGCTTGCCAGGTAGATTCCTCTCTTTCTAATTCTGTTTCTGTTTTCTATTTATGTTATTTTGTTTTGATTTAGTTTAAATACTAAATCATTTTATAAAATCCTGAAAATAAATATGTGACTAGAACTAAAATATCCCAAACCACATAAAATGTTCCAGAATTATTGGACATATATTAATTATATAAAGAATATATATCCAATGCAAATAGTTATTGAATTAATTCAAAGGCCCAAAATAAATATCTCTGAGATTCCAAAAATATTGTTTTAAGTTTTACCTCTTGCCAATATTTTTAGAGACTGAGAGGAACATTTTCTTGGACTTCTTTGAAAAGATTTTAATGTTGATTATTTTTGAAGTGATTTATGAGGGTTTCAACTAACCTCAATTCAACTTTTAGAATTTAGACACGATGCATGATGCTCACTCAGGTAAATAGCTACAAGCAAATTCTAGGGCTGTGACAACTCACCCCCACTAAACAAGAATCTCGTCCCGAGATTCAAGACGTGAGGTAAGAAGACAGAAGGAACACCAATAAAGAATCTTCATGATCCGATTGCCCTTCTCGAAGATGTTGATTCATTGCATCATGTCGATCTTGACATCCTCGCTTTTGACATCTTCATCCACGCGATGACGACGGAAAGAAACTCAACTAGGATTGATCTTCTCGAAGGTCGAGCTAAACAATATCAACTCGCGGAATGAGATGTTGAAACATCTCAAGTTGAGACACAAAACACATCGAGAGGGATGGAAGAACAACGACGGGGTTTGATTTGGTGGGCAACAATTCCACGCCTAAATAGATGGTGAGGGGGTTTCAAAGTAGCGAGAAGTTATGTTGCCCATAATACCATAACGAGGCACCTTAGTGAAGGTGACTCGTAGAGCTATTCCCTTAAGTGGCAAAAAGAATTACTTTTGACCCATTGATCATTGAAACTCTTTATACTAGCCTAAGGCAATCACAATCGATCTTTTGAAGGAGTTTGAAAGAATGACATACTCGGACTAGAATGGATGATGTGGACTACCTTGTTCAAGACAACGCAATGGATGATTTTTGCTTATCATCATAAATGGATGAGACCCATGGTAAGTCCACTTTTGAAGATGATCCTGAACAACAGCTACTGAGGTGTAAGCTGGGAACAAAATGCAAATGTTGGGAATGATTCTAGTAACTGGGGAGAAGGTTCACCGGCAAAGGTGATTCCACCAATTGGATGGCTATCGAACAACTAAGAGAACGGAGGCACATTCCAGTTAACGAGAACATCAGAACCTAGTGCCTAAGCGTGCTCTCAAGAACTTGAGCATTTCCATACTCATCAAGGTCTTACCAACATCCGTGCCGAGGATCCTGGGAACGCATCTTACTTCCATGATGAATAGTGATGGACAATGCGGGTGCAAAGGAAGATAACACTTTCTCATATTTCACCTTGGCGAGGCCAAGGGAAAGAAATCTGCATGATCGACCGAGAGACATTTAGCTCTCCACTTCTAATGTTCTCCTTGATGTACTGGTTACCACGGGCATGCTTTAAAGCATCGGCATAGCCACCAAGTAGTGGTCGGACTTCGGAATACAATAGATCCATAAGGAACAACTTCTGGAGTAAATCCTACGAAATCCTTATGGGTAGGTGACCAACTTCCTCAATCAAGATACTACAATAATAGGCCTTCCGGCTAGGTGTGTTGGCCACGACATCCACTTTACCGGTTATCGAGAGACCAATATTATAGTTCTTGGAAAATGCTCCAAACATCATATCTGCTTGAGATTCAGATCTGGTTGATGTCAGGATATTTTAGACTCATCGAGTCTAGAAAGGAAAATGAAGGTTTGCAACACAAATCGACGAGACGACGTTGCGAGATTCTCGGGGGAATGAACTACGGTAGTAAGCTCCAAAACATGAGCCGGTTTTGCTACAAGCATGTGAACATGTTGTCCTAGACAAGCATGGTCACCTGGTAGTCTTAAAATGAAGCACTACCGAGTTCAGGGGGAACCATCAACGAGGATATCGAAGTCCTTGCGTAGGTCTAACCCTTAAGAAGAAACTCCTTCTCCTTGAACAAATCAATCAGTGGCTTGGTGTGCTAGGGATACGTATAGAATGTAGATGATCAGTCTATCAGACCATAGAATACTTTGCACATGCATGACTAACTTGGGATGATTCCAGAGGAAGCAAAAACAAACTTTCTCGAATTCACGGCGGCAACTTACATCAGATGCACATGAATTAGAGGAAGTCACATCTTTCAACCGGACATATGCTTCATGATCGGAACATGAGGGCAATGCTTATAAAGTTTCCAACACTAGCTGGATGTTCAACACAATCATGGAGGAGACAAAATTCCGCTGATGGGCTCAACAGCAACTCATCAGAATTTCCATATCACTGGACTTCCACCACTATGTGAACAATGTGATAGTATTGGTCAGACCAAAGATATAATGGTGTATGCTCGAGGGACAACCGCAAGTAAGACAACATTATGAACATCGTTGGTTCTGATTTGATTTGACGATAGCCCACACTCAAATCAAGGTTTGGACAAGATAATAGATCCAACAACTGATCACGGGGATCATTCGATGAAGATATCATCTTTCTTCAACACACACAAGGATATCCCTTAGGGATGAGCGTGGTAGGACAAGCTTTTATCTTCCAACTCTCCAAGTTGTTGTTAAGCTTAACCAACTAGCTCAGGGGTATCCAACACGGATTCTTGGAGAAGGGGTGGTTTGAAAGAAAACCAACTTGATCACGAACTAAACATAGCGGTCAGGTGACAACCAAGTAATACTTCCGAGAAGATCTCAGAAAATCACGAACCACCAATATGTTACTAAGCTCGAGAACAATCTTGTTGTTCAAGGCAAGACGATTTGATCAACTAAGCAAGGGGTTGAATAATCCTCACTCATTGATCGAAGAGTGCACCAGAAATAAAGACTAGGTAGCACGATCAATTTTAGGATGATGATTTAATAACCATCACACTAAGAATGAGAATATTGTCCATTAACTACCAAGCAACACGGTTGCTAGGAATATAAATTTCACACATCATGGTTCACTTGTCGGCATTCCGGTTGCAACAACACGGGACCGAGGAATGAATAATGATAGCGAGAAGTATCACTGCGTCAAGAATTCATAAGAGGTGGTGCAATTCTCATGACATTCTCGACATAAAGATGGTAACACTCCAAGGTAGAACAGAGCAAAAGCTGGATTGGCATTTGATCTACAGAATACAACCGCTTTGACCCAATCCTACAAATGGATGAGGTACTGGGGCTTGGTTCTCCTAGTCATTCTGAACTAGAATGGCTTGACGGACCACAAGAACGATAAGCACCGATGAACGAATGCTCACATACTCTTGACTATCAACTGATAGATGAAGGTCGGAATATAATGGAAGGGGGACAACTCAAAGGAACATATATCTTTCTGAGTTGTGGATGCATAGATTAGTATGTCGAACCAAGTTCGACATGTTTCTTCCGGATAACCCATGCAGAGAGGTAGGACTGGCAGAGTCACAATTATGAATGGAGAACTCCTCAAGAGTACTCTGATTGTGATCTTTTGGTTCAAATAACTTCTGCCATATTGGCTCATGGTATTGGAAGAACGATATACCACAGACCTTGAGGACTATCACAAGGGTTACTAATATCCTAAAGGAACTAGCAACACTATCAACAAGAGGTAAAGTAGAGTGAAACTTGGGCTCAAAAACCCAGGAGTAGAATGCCTACTACTAAATGGCATCATGGAATGCTTTCGAGAATGGTGGCTAGAATCATCACATCGGAAACACAAAACATGGCTAGATTACTAGGTGACTCCCTAAACACCTAGGGTCATAATAATAGCTCCAACATATATGTCGAGGCAATAGAGTACCTCAACTGATAGGTAGTGTGATTAATCTGGCCCAAATGGACATCAGGAACATGAGGAAGGGGTTTGCAAATGCATCAGACTACTTAGAAACCTGGGACGACTCGGACAACATAACGGCTGTAAATGCTCAAAAAGATTTGAGACATCCTGCAAAATGGTGGCATAACCACTCAACTACATCATATCAGGGTTCTGAGGCCATTTAACAACACACTGGGGTAGAAGAAACTGAACTGAGGCTTGAGACCAACAATCCTACGAGTCTACGGATTAGTAACACGTGATCCTGATAGAAAGATGAGAAGCCTAGTTCTTAATCCCCGTAGAAGAGAAGAGGATGACTCAGATTAGAAGGCCATAGGGTAAAGAAGTAAAAAGAGCCTTACGTTCCCTTCCACAATCAATTCCCTTACATAACTAAAGCATTTCTAGGCACAACTTCGACCGGTTGGCTTGGTAATCCTACAGGCAATCAGGCTCTGAAACCAATGCTGTCAGGACCCCGATTCCAAGTCACATCGATCTAGCCGGTAACACCTCATATCTCTTTGCGGCCTCACGCATGGTATTCCCATGGGTGTCGCCTTACCATGGCCCGGGACCGTTTGCGCCTTTTGGCTCACGTATATGATAGTGTCGCTAGTATCCATATGACAGAGAACCCGGGCCGACATGGCTAGTCGTGAACCCAAAGCGACACTAACCTATGGGGACATGCATACATGAATCACATCGAGCATGTCGGTCAGCAGCGTGTGAATCCGGGCTGTCGCACTGGGCTAACAGGACTCCGGGAACCCGGGCTGTAGCAGGCTAGGCAGGACTCCGAATGTCATCGCGTGACATTTCCTCGAAGGGACAGACACATGAACGAAGTGAAACACATGCCGGCCAGTCAAGCGTCCTGAGCAGTAGTGCTGGGCTAGCAGGACTCCGGTGAACCGGGCTGTAGCGGACTACTATGGCTCATGGAAGCACTAGACTACATTTCCCCATAAGAAAGGCTGCCAAGGATAAACAACTAGATTGTCGGATCCCACACATACCAAGCATTTCAATCATACACACAATATGCTCGATATGTGTAAATACAACATGGCATCATAACATAACTCTACAACTCAAGTATTTATTCATTAGGCTCCAAGGAGCGAGATATTACAGATATGGGTCTCATGACCCAACATTCAGAGCATACAGGTCAAACACATGCGGAAGCTTAACATGTCTGAGTACAGACATCTACAAATGAAAAAGACTAAGAAGCTTGACTATCTACAAGACCCTCCCAAGGGTACAAGATCGTAGCTGAGGTATCAAGCTAAACGTCGAAGTCCACGCGGAACTACTAGCGAGACTGAAGCCTCTATGCAAAACATAAATTAAGCAAACGTGAGTACAATTGTACTCAGCAAGACTTACATCAGAACTAACTACATATGCATCGGTATCAACAAAGGGGGTGGTGGAGTTTGACTGCAGCAAGCCAGCTTTGACTCAGTGGCTATCCTAAACTACGACTGCACGCAACTCTTTTGTGGTGGCGCACACGAGTCCACATATTCACCATTCAATACACCACCATGGATCCGCTCTCGTCTCCCTACGAGAAGGCCATCCATAGCACTCACACTTATCTTGCGAGTTTTAGAGTATCCACTTTCACTTGTCTATGAACTATGCAAGGGGTCCAAGTTTCCATATCCGAGGAATTCGGCTATTCGAATAGATAATGATAACCCTGCAGGGGTGTACCTCTTCACACACGCTCCCACCACTTACCACCATATACACGTCATGTATCTCGGCGACCTTCAAGCGGAAGCCTGGCGAGGGTGTCGGCCACGGCCTACCTAAACACTTAAGTCTCTAGTCCAGGTTTATCGCCTATCCAGGTTCCATCTGTAGGGAGTCCGGCTGAGGTTTCCACATACGGCCCCGAACGATGTGAACAGGGTTCCCGAGACACCAAACGGGCGCCCGGTACACCGTGCCACGATGTATCTACCGCAACATAGCCCACCCCTAGGGTCTGCGCTACGCACGACCGCCAACACATAACCTACAAACACCAGAAACTCGTTGCAACTCCTGGACAGAGTACTAGGGTGATTAAGAAGCCGAAAGGGTCAATTAAGGATCCCAATGAGTGGTAGTAGCTGTTCATGGATCACAGACACAGAACTCAGTTCCTGAGGACGGCTGCAATGAGACAACCCACCATGTACTCCTACATGGCCTCTCACCGCTACCTTTACCAAAAACATATTCACACACTTAGCTCACACAAGTAGGACATGTTCACACACCTCTGATTCATTCCCGATGAATCAGACCTGACGCAACTCTATGCAATAGCAGGCATGACAAACAAGCATGAATGAGTAGGCACATCAGGGCTCAAACAACTCCTACTCATGCTAGTGGGTTTCATCTATTTACTGTGGCAATGACAGGTCATGTAGAGGATAAGGGGTTCAACTACCGCAACAAGTAATAGATGAATCGTTGTTGTCCTAATGCAGTACAAGAGAGCAGGAGCGAGAGAGTGGGGTTGTATCGGAATGAACAAGGGGGTTTTGCTTGCCTGGCACTTCTGAAGATAACATTGAGTCTTCATCAGTGTCAACGATCACAGCGTCTACCGAGAGGGGACAATTACCGGCAAACAAGGAAGAACACAATCAATGCGATGCAACAATATGATGCATGATCATGACATGGCAATATGCTGTTGATTGAGCTAATGCAACTAACAACAAGTTAAATGGAGTTGGTTTGAACACTAGGTTCAAATTCAAATTCAAACTATGAATTCAAATAGTGCATTATCATGTTTTGGTCTAAACAGTAAGGTTAAGTTGTTCAAACATGCATGAAAATGCCATAAACAGATTCCTTGAATTTTTTTGATAATTTTTCATATATAATTTATTTCATTTGGAGTTACGGTTGATTTTCTATGATTTTTAGAAATTTTGGGCATTTTCTGGAATAAATAAATCATTTAGATTTATTTAAAATCCAGAAAAGGTTTTACTACGTCAGCATGACGTAAGAGTGATGTCAGCAGGTCAACTGTGGCTGGCCAGGTCAAACCTGACCAGTGGGACCCGCATGTCAGCGTCCTAACTAATTAACAGTGTTAATTAGTGCTAACAAAAAAACATAATCTAGGGTTAGTCAGGGGCTGGCCCCACATGTCACTGACTCATGGAAGTCAAACCCCAGTCAAACAGGGATCAAACCCTGCCGGCGTTGAGTCACCGGCGAGGCCGAGACGGCGGAGGGGATCGGATTTTGCCCTCCGGCGACCAAATTAGCGGCCGAGACCACCGATGCGAAGCCCAGGCTCCCGCGCATCCAATGGAGCACGCAGGAGACCGTGGGATGGCCGGAGGCGACGACGGCGAGCTCCAAGGCGGCGGCCGGAGCTCGGGCAAGCTCGGGGTCGTCGCTAGGAGGCACAGCAGGAGGTGCGGAGGGGTGCTGCGGGCTCCTGGGGACGCAGCGAGTGTGGTGGAGTGCTCGGTTGCGAGCTTGCGCAGCTGTGGCCACGGCTACGCCATGGCCGGCGGCGAGATGCTCTCGGGCTCGAAGGGGGCGGCGACTACATGGCGCAAATGAGCAAGGGGGAAGTGGGGATCGAAGGAGAAGCTCACGAGGAGTGCAGCGGTGGTCTTGGGGAGCTCGGGGAAGCAACGGAGCGGGCGCACGGTCGCCGGCGATCTCGGCGGACCGAGGTTGAAGAAGAGTTCGAAGGCGACGCTGCAGGGCTTTCGGCGGGGTGTGGTTCGGTGAGGGGGTCGAGGACGACATTGCGGAACTCGTGGGCACAACCGAGGGGCGAGGGGGTAGCTGTGGCCGTGGTGGTTCTCGTCGGCGGCGGCGGCCGCGTTCGGTGGTGCGAGGGAGAAAGACAGGGGAGGGGATGAGCACGGGGGGAGGAGTGAGAGGGCCTGGGGGTGCGTGGCCGTATCCGTGGCGCTGGAAGAGAGCCTCAGGGGCATGAGGCAGGTAGGGAGGAGGTAGCGGCCTCATCGCGTGTCGTGCCCGCCTTCGCCTCTGCCTACTGGCAGAGGTTGAAGACGACTTGCACTGGCCAGCTGGGCTGGGCCGACTGGAGGAGCTGGGCCACTATAGTAACAGGCCAGGTGGGCTTGCCAGGTAGGTTCCTCTCTTTCTAATTCTGTTTCTGTTTTCTATTTATGTTATTTTATTTTGATTTAGTTTAAATACTAAATCATTTTATAAAATCCTGAAAATAAATATGTGACTAGAACTAAAATATCCCAAACCACATAAAATGTTCCACAATTATTGGAGATATATTAATTATATAAAGAATATATGTCCAATGCAAATAGTTATTGAATTAATTCAAAGGCCCAAAATAAATATCTCTGAGATTCAAAAATATTGTTTTAAGTTTTACCTCTTGCCAATATTTTCAGAGACTAAGAGGAACATTTTCTTGGACTTCTTTGAAAATATTTTAATGTTGATTATTTTTGAAGTGATTTATGAGGGTTTCAACTAACCTCAATTCAACTTTCAGAATTTAGACATGATGCATGATGCTCACTCACGTAAATAGCTACAAGCAAATTCTAGGGCTGTGACAATATGTATATATATATGTGTGAGAAAGACAATCAAACCAACATAGTGAAGATAATCATGAAGACAAGTTGAGAATGAAGACAAACAAAATGTGAAGACATAGCAAATGTAACGCCATGGGTAAAACACTTCAAACAGAAGAATTTGGTGGTGGCGTTACCCACCGTATAGGAAGTATTAGACACAGACACGGCGCACAATTATCGTGGCGCTGCAAAGTCAAATTCCACATTAATGTATTCACACTTAGAATGTATGTCTTCATTGATTGAAGATATACTTTACTTCGTGTGTTGCACATCTAAGTCATCAATATGCATAAGTGTTAGGATGTATGCCTGATCACAGGACATTTGAGGATTCCAAGATATTTAGCTCACACCATAACTTGCAAAAACTCTTCTCATCCAAGGGCTTGGTGAAGATATCTACCAATTGCTCTTCAGTGTTGACGTGTATGATATCAATATCTTCCTTCACAACATGATCTCTGAGAAAGTGATGACGAATTTCAATGTGCTTTGTCTTCAAGTGCTGAACTGGGTTGTTGGCAATCTTGATGGTGCTTTCATTGTCGCAGTAGAATGGCACTTGCTTCGAATGAATGCCATAGTCTTTGAGTGTTTGCTTCATCCACAAAAGCTGAGCGCAGCAAGATCCAGCAGCAATGTATTCAGATTCAGTAGTGGAGAGAGATACACAGTTCTGCTTCTTTGAAGACCAACATACAAGTGATCGTCCCAGAAAATGACATGTGCCTGATGTAGACTTGCGATCCACCTTGTCACCAGAATAATCAGCATCCGAGAATCCAACCATATCAAACTCTGAGCCCTTTGGATACCATAATCCTAGTGTTGGGGTGTAAGCCAAATATCGAAGAATTCGCTTCACAACTAAGTGATGCGATTCCCTTGGTGTCGCTTGGAATCGAGCACACATGCAAACACTAAGGATAATATCTGGCCTAGATGCACATAGATAAAGTAAAGAACCAATCATGGAGCGGTACACCTTTTGATCGAACTCTTTACCATTGTCGTCGGGACCCAGATGATGTTTGGCTGGCATTGGCGTCGTGAAGCCTTTGCAGTCTTGCATACCAAATTTCTTCAGGCAATCTTTGAGGTACTTCTCTTGAGATATGAAGATGCCGTTGCGTTGCTGTCGTATTTGAAGACCAAGGAAGAACTTTAGCTCACCCATCATGGACATCTGATATTGCTCTTGCATTATATATCCCAACTCTTCATTGTATTTTTGATTGGTGCAGTCGAAGATAATGTCATCCACATATATTTGGCACACAAACAGTTCACCATCATATGTCTTCGTGAAGAGAGTGGGGTCGAGGGAACCAGATTTGAAGCCTTTGCTCTTCAGGAAGTCTTTGAGTGTGTCATACCAAGCCCGAGGGGCTTGTTTGAGGCCATACAGTGCCTTGTTGAGCTTGTACACCATGTCAGGATGTTTTGGATCTTCAAAGCCAGGCGGTTGTGCAACATACACTTCTTCTTCAATCTTGCCATTGAGAAAAGCGCTCTTCACATCCATTTGATATAGAAGTATGTTATGATGATTTGCATAGGCTAGCAGTATGCGTATGGCTTCAAGTCTAGCCACAGGAGAAAATGTTTCATCGAAGTCAATCCCTTCAACTTGAGTGTATCCTTGAGCAACGAGACGAGCTTTGTTTCTGAAAACTTGACCATGCTCATCTTGCTTGTTGTGATATATCCATTTGGTGCCTATTATATTGTGCTTGCGAGGATCAGGACGCTTAACCAGTTCCCATACATTATTCAGCTCAAACTGTTGAAGCTCTTCTTGCATAGCTTGAATCCATTCAGGTTCCATGAAGGCTTCTTCAACTTTCTTGGGTTCAGATATTGAGACAAATGCGAAGTACCCACATAAATTTGCTAGCTGAGTTGCCCTTGAATGAGTGAGTGGACCTGGTGCATTGATGCTATCAATTATTCTCTCAATCTGTACTTCATTTGCAACACGAGGATGTACAGGATGAAGATTTTGCTCTTGCTGATCATTGTCATCGTTAGAGGGATTGTCTTCAGGCTGAGCGTTGTCTTCAGGTTGATCAGGTGCGGAGATGATAAGTTCCTCTTCAGGTTGAGCTTCAGACGGTATGATTTCTCCAGTTCCCATAAGTTTGATTGATTCACTGGATGGAACTTCATCTAGCACATTTGGCAGGTGCTCTCTTTGTGAGCCGTTCGTCTCATCAAACCGCACATCCACTGTTTCAACCACTTTATAGTGAAAAAGGTTGAAGACTCTGTAGGAGTGTGAATCCTTTCCATATCCAAGCATAAAACCCTCATGTGCTTTTGGTGCAAATTTTGAAGTGTGATGTGGATCCTTGATCCAGCACCTGGCGCCAAAACTCTGAAGTAACTGACATTTGGCTTCTTGCCAGTAAGGAGCTCATAGGATGTCTTGTTCAGAAGCTTGTGAAGATAAACACGGTTCATGATATGACATGCAGTATCAATGGCTTCCGGCCAGAATTTTCTTGGAGTCTTGTATTCATCAAGCATCGTCCTGGCCATCTCAATAAGTGTTCTGTTCTTGCGTTCGACGACGCCATTCTGCTGTGGCATGTACGGAGCTGAGAATTCATGTGTGATGCCTAAGGTATCAAGATATGTATCTAGGCCAGTGTTCTTGAATTCAGTGCCATTGTCACTTCTAATGTGCTTTATCTTGGCGCCATAGTTGTTCATTGCTCGATTGGCGAAGCGTCTGAAGACATCCTGCACTTCAGTCTTGTAGAGGATTATATGCACCCAAGTATATCTTGAATAATCATCAACAATGAGAAAGCCATAGAGACAAGCAGTAGTAGTAAGAGTTGAGTAATGAGTGGGACCGAAAAGATCCATGTGGAGCAGTTCGAAGGGTTGAGTCGTTGTCATGATTGTCTTCGAGGGATGCTTGGCCCTCGTCATCTTTCCTGCTTCACAGGCACCGCATAAGTGATCCTTCTTGAACTTGACGCCCTCGATGCCTATGACATGCTTCTTCCTTGCAAGAGTGTGGAGGTTCCTCATGCCAGCATGCCCTAGCCTTCGATGCCAGAGCCAGCATTCAGAAGCTTTTGCTAGAAGACATACTGCAAGTTCTGGTCCTGCTGAGAAATCTACCACGTACAAATCATCTTTCCGATACCCTTCAAACACTAGAGACTTGTCAGATTCCATTAGTACAAGGCAACGATATTTTCCAAACATCACAATCATGTTTAAATCGCAAAGCATTGAGACAGACATTAAGTTGAAACCAAGGGATTCAACAAGCATGACTTTATCCATGTGTTGATCCTTTGAGATTGCAACTCTACCTAGACCCAATACCTTGCTTTTACCAGTGTCAGCAAATGTGATGTGACTTTTGTCAGATGGACGTAAAGTTGAGTCCATGAGAAGGCTTCGCTTGCCAGTCATGTGATTTGTACACCCACAATCAATAATCCATTCTGAAGCAGTTGTATGCCCTAGAGGCAATAATAAAGTTATTATTTATTTCCTTATAATCATGATAAATGTTTATTATTCATGCTAGAATTGTATTTTCCGGAAACATAATACATGTGTGAATACATAGACAAACAGAGTGTCACTAGTAGGCCTCTACTTGACTAGCTCGTTAATCAAAGATGGTTATGTTTCCTAACCATGAACAATGAGTTGTTATTTGATTAACGAGGTCACATCATTAGTAGAATGATCTGATTGACATGACCCATTCCATTAGCTTAGCACCTGATCGTTTAGTATGTTGCTATTGCTTTCTTCATGACTTATACATGTTCCTACGACTATGAGATTATGCAACTCCCGTTTACCGGAGGAACACTTTGGGTACTACCAAACGTCACAACGTAAATGGGTGATTATAAAGGAGTACTACAGGTGTCTCCAATGGTCGATGTTGGGTTGGCGTATTTCGAGATTAGGATTTGTCACTCCGATTGTCGGAGAGGTATCTCTGGGCCCTCTCGGTAATACACATCACATAAGCCTTGCAAGCATTACAACTAATATGTTAGTTATGAGATGATGTATTACGGAACGAGTAAAGAGACTTGCCGTTAACGAGATTGAACTAGGTATTGGATACCGACGATCGAATCTCGGGCAAGTAACATACCGATGACAAAGGGAACAACGTATGTTGTTATGCGGTCTGACCGATAAAGATCTTCGTAGAATATGTAGGAGCCAATATGGGTATCCAGGTCCCGCTATTGGTTATTGACCAGAGACATGTCTCGGTCATGTCTACATTGTTCTCGAACCCGTAGGGTCCGCACGCTTAAGGTTACGATGACAGTTATATTATGAGTTTATGCATTTTGATGTACCGAAGGTTGTTCGGAGTCCCGGATGTGATCACGGACATGACGAGGAGTCTCGAAATGGTCGAGACGTAAAGATTGATATATTGGAAGCCTATGTTTGGACATCGGAAGTGTTCCGGGTGAAATCGGGATTTTACCGGGTTACCGGGAGGTTACCGGAACCCCCCGGGAGCCATATGGGCCATCATGGGCCTTAGTGGAAAGGAGAAAGGGGCAGCCCAAGGTGGCTGCGCCTCTTTCCCCTCCCCTAGTCCTATTAGGACTAGGAGAAGGTGGCCGGCCCCCCCCTCTCTCCCTTCCCCTCCGAGGAATCCTAGTTGGACTAGGATTGGGGGGAGGAATCCTACTCCCAGAGGGAGTAGGACTCTCCTGCGCCTCCCTCTTTGGCCGGCCAGCCTCCCCTCCTCTCCTCCTTTATATACGGAGGCAGGGGCACCTCTAAACACACAAGTTGACACAAGTTGATCCACGTGATCGATTCCTTAGCCGTGTGCGGTGCCCCCTGCCACCATATTCCTCGATAATACTGTAGCGGAGTTTAGGCGAAGCCCTGCTGCTGTAGTTCATCAAGATCGTCACCACGCCGTCGTGCTGACGAAACTCTTCCCCGACACTTTGCTGGATCGGAGTCCGGGGATCGTCATCGAGCTGAACGTGTGCTCGAACTCGGAGGTGCCGTAGTTTCGGTGCTTGATCGGTTGGATCGTGAAGACGTACGACTACTTCCTCTACGTCGTGTCATTGCTTCCGCAGTCGGTCTGCGTTGGGTACGTAGACAACACTCTCCTCTCGTTGCTATGCATCACATGATCCTGTGTGCGCGTATGAATTTTTTTGAAATTACTACGAAACCCTACAGTGGCATCCGAGCCTAGGTTAATGATGTTGATGTTATATGCACGAGTAGAACACAAGTGAGTTGTGGACGATACAAGTCATACTGCCTACCAGCATGTCATATTTTGGTTCAGCGGTATTGTTGGACAAGACGACCCGGACCAACCTTACGCGTACGCTTACGCGAGACCGGTTCCCTCGACGTGCTTTGCACAGAGATGGCTTGCGGGCGACTGCCTCTCCAACTTTAGTTGAACCAAGTATGGCTACGCCCGGTCCTTGCGAAGGTTAAAACGGAGTCTATTTGACAAACTATCGTTGTGGTTTTGATGCGTAGGTGAGATTGGTTCTTACTTAAGCCCGTAGCAGCCACGTAAAACATGCAACAACAAAGTAGAGGACGTCTAACTTGTTTTTGCAGGGCATGTTGTGATGTGATATGGTCAAGGCATGATGCTAAATTTTATTGTATGAGATGATCATGTTTTGTAACCGAGTTATCGGCAACTGGCAGGAGCCATATGGTTGTCGCTTTATTGTATGCAATGCAATCGCGATGTAATGCTTTACTTTATTACTAAACGGTAGTGATAGTCGTGGAAGCATAAGATTGGCGAGACGACAACGATGCTACGATGGAGATCAAGGTGTCGCGCCGGTGACGATGGTGATCATGAAGGTGCTTCGGAGATGGAGATCACAAGCACAAGATGATGATGACCATATCATATCACTTATATTGATTGCATGTGATGTTTATCTTTTTATGCATCTTATCTTGCTTTGATTGACGGTAGCATTATAAGATGATCTCTCACTAAATTATCAAGGAGTGTTCTCCCTGAGTATGCACCGTTGCCAAAGTTCGTCGTGCCCAGACACCACGTGATGATCGGGTGTGATAAGCTCTACGTCCATCTACAACGGGTGCAAGCCAGTTTTGCACACGCAGAATACTTAGGTTAAACTTGACGAGCCTAGCATATGCAGATATGGCCTCGGAACACGGAGACCGAAAGGTCGAGCGTGAATCATATAGTAGATATGATCAACATAACGATGTTCACCATTGAAAACTACTCCATCTCACGTGATGATCGGTCATGGTTTAGTTGATTTGGATCACGTAATCACTTAGAGGATTAGAGGGATGTCTAAATTGAACTTAAATTTATCATGAACTTAGTACCTGATAGTATCTTGCTTGTTTATGTTGATTGTAGATAGATGGCTCGTGCTGTTGTTCCCTTGAATTTTAATGCGTTCCTTGAGAAAGCAAAGTTGAAAGATGATGGTAGCAATTACACGGACTGGGTCCGTAACTTGAGGATTATCCTCATTGCTGCACAGAAAAATTACGTCCTGGAAGCACCGCTGGGTGCCAGGCCTGCTGCTGGAGCAACACCATATGTTATGAACGTCTGGCAGAGCAAAGCTGATGACTACTCGATAGTTCAGTGTGCCATGCTTTACGGCTTAGAATCGGGACTTCAACGACGTTTTGAACGTCATGGAGCATATGAGATGTTCCAGGAGTTGAAGTTAATATTTCAAGCAAATGCCCGAATTGAGAGATATGAAGTCTCCAATAAGTTCTATAGCTGCAAGATGGAGGAGAACAGTTCTGTCAGTGAGCATATACTCAAAATGTCTGGGTATAATAATCACTTGATTCAATTGGGAGTTAATCTTCCGGATGATTGCGTCATTGACAGAATTCTCCAATCACTGCCACCAAGCTACAAGAGCTTCGTGATGAACTATAATATGCAAGGGATGAACAAGACTATTCCCGAGCTCTTCGCAATGCTGAAAGCTGCGGAGGTAGAAATCAAGAAGGAGCATCAAGTGTTGATGGTTAACAAGACCACTAGTTTCAAGAAAAAGGGCAAAGGGAAGAAAAAGAGGAACTTCAAGAAGAACGGCAAGCAAGTTGCTGCTCAAGAGAAGAAACCCAAGTCTGGACCTAAGCCTGAAACTGAGTGCTTCTACTGCAAGCAGACTGGTCACTGGAAGCGGAACTGCCCCAAGTATTTGGCGGATAAGAAGGATGGCAAGGTGAACAAAGGTATATGTGATATACATGTTATTGATGTGTACCTTACCAATGCTCGCAGTAGCACCTGGGTATTTGATACTGGTTCTGTTGCTAATATTTGCAACTCGAAACAGGGACTACAGAATAAGCGGGCACTAGCAAAGGACGAGGTGACGATGCGCGTGGGAAACGGTTCCAAAGTCGATGTGATCGCGGTCGGCACGCTACCTCTACATCTACCTTCGGGATTAATATTAGACCTAAATAATTGTTATTTGGTGCCAGCGTTGAGCATGAACATTATATCTGGATCTTGTTTAATGCGAGACGGTTATTCATTTAAATCAGAGAATAATGGTTGTTATATTTATATGAGTAATATCTTTTATGGTCATGCACCCTTGAAGAGTGGTCTATTCTTACTAAATCTCGATAGTAGTAATACACATATTCATAATGTTGAAACCAAAAGATACAGAGTTGATAATGAAAGTGCAACTTATTTGTGGCACTGTCGTTTAGGTCATATCGGTGTAAAACGCATGAAGAAACTCCATACTAATGGACTTTTGGAACCACTTGATTATGAATCACTTGGTACTTGCGAACCGTGCCTCATGGGCAAGATGACTAAAACACCGTTCTCCGGTACTATGGAGAGAGCAACAGATTTGTTGGAAATCATACATACCGATGTATGTGGTCCGATGAATATTGAGGCTCGTGGCGGATATCGTTATTTTCTCACCTTCACAGATGATTTGAGCAGATATGGATATATCTACTTAATGAAGCATAAGTCTGAAACATTTGAAAAATTCAAAGAATTTCAGAGTGAAGTTGAAAATCATCGTAACAAGAAAATAAAGTTTCTACGATCTGATCGTGGAGGAGAATATTTGAGTTACGAGTTTGGTGTACATTTGAAAAACTGTGGAATAGTTTCGCAACTCACGCCCCCCGGAACACCACAGCGTAATGGTGTGTCCGAACGTCGTAATCGTACTTTACTAGATATGGTGCGATCTATGATGTCTCTTACAGATTTACCGCTATCATTTTGGGGATATGCTTTAGAGACGGCAGCATTCACGTTAAATAGGGCACCATCAAAATCCGTTGAGACGACGCCTTATGAACTATGGTTTGGCAAGAAACTAAAGTTGTCGTTTCTTAAAGTTTGGGGCTGCGATGCTTATGTGAAAAGACTTCAACCTGATAAGCTCGAACCCAAATCGGAGAAATGTGTATTCATAGGATACCCAAAGGAAACTGTTGGGTACACCTTCTATCACAGATCCGAAGGCAAAACATTTGTTGCTAAGAATGGATCATTTCTAGAGAAGGAGTTTCTCTCGAAAGAAGTGAGTGGGAGGAAAGTAGAACTTGACGAGGTAACTGTACCTGCTCCCTTACTGGAAAGTAGTTCATCACAGAAAACTGTTTCAGTGACACCTACACCAGTTAGTGAGGAAGCCAATGATAATGATCATGAAACTTCAGATCAAGATACTACTGAACTTCGTAGATCAACCAGAGTAAGATCCGCACCAGAGTGGTACGGTAATCCTGTTTTGGAGGTCATGCTACTAGATCATGATGAACCTATGAACTATGAAGAAGCGATGGTGAGCCCAGATTCCGCAAAGTGGCTAGAAGCCATGAAATCTGAGATGGGATCCATGTATGAGAACAAAGTATGGACTTTGGTTGACTTGCCCGATGATCGGCAAGCGATTGAGAATAAATGGATCTTTAAGAAGAAGACTGACGCTGATGGTAATGTTACTGTCTACAAAGCTCGACTTGTCGCAAAAGGTTTTCGGCAAGTTCAAGGAATTGACTACGATGAGACCTTCTCACCCGTAGCGATGCTTAAGTCCGTCCGAATCATGTTAGCAATTGCCGCATTTTATGATTATGAAATTTGGCAAATGGATGTCAAAACTGCATTCCTGAATGGATTCCTGGAAGAAGAGTTGTATATGATGCAACCAGAAGGTTTTGTCGATCCAAACGGAGCTAACAAAGTGTGCAAGCTCCAGCGATCCATTTATGGACTGGTGCAAGCCTCTCGGAGTTGGAATAAACGTTTTGATAGTGTGATCAAAGCATTTGGTTTTATACAGACTTTTGGAGAAGCCTGTATTTACAAGAAAGTGAGTGGGAGCTCTGTAGCATTTCTGATATTATATGTGGATGACATATTACTGATTGGAAATGATATAGAATTTCTGGATAGCATAAAGGGATACTTGAATAAAAGTTTTTCAATGAAAGACCTCGGTGAAGCTGCTTACATATTAGGCATTAAGATCTATAGAGACAGATCAAGACGCTTAATTGGACTTTCACAAAGCACATACCTTGACAAAATTTTGAAGAAATTCAAAATGGATCAAGCAAAGAAAGGGTTCTTGCCTGTGTTACAAGGTGTGAAATTGAGTAAGAATCAATGCCCGACCACTGCAGAAGATAGAGAGAATATGAAAGATGTTCCCTATGCATCAGCCATAGGCTCTATCATGTATGCAATGCTGTGTACCAGACCTGATGTGTGCCTTGCTATAAGTTTAGCAGGGAGGTACCAAAGTAATCCAGGAATGGATCACTGGACAGCGGTCAAGAACATCCTGAAATACCTGAAAAGGACTAAGGATATGTTTCTCGTATATGGAAGTGACAAAGAGCTCATCGTAAAAGGTTACATTGATGCAAGCTTTGACACTGATCCGGACGATTCTAAATCGCAAACCGGATACGTGTTTACATTAAACGGTGGAGCTGTCAGTTGGTGCAGTTCTAAACAAAGCGTCGTAGCGGGATCTACATGTGAAGCGGAATACATAGCTGCTTCGGAAGCAGCAAATGAAGGAGTCTGGATGAAGGAGTTCATATCCGATCTAGGTGTCATACCTGGTGCATCGGGTCCAATGAAAATCTTTTGTGACAATACTGGTGCAATTGCCTTGGCAAAGGAATCCAGATTTCACAAAAGGACCAAACACATCAAGAGACGCTTCAACTCCATCCGGGATCTAGTCCAGGTGGGAGACATAGAGATTTGCAAGATACATACGGATCTGAATATTGCAGACCCGTTGACTAAGCCTCTTCCACGAGCAAAACATGATCAGCACCAAAGCTCCATGGGTGTTAGATTCATTACAGTGTAATCTAGATTATTGACTCTAGTGCAAGTGGGAGACTGAAGGAAATATGCCCTAGAGGCAATAATAAAGTTATTATTTATTTCCTTATAATCATGATAAATGTTTATTATTCATGCTAGAATTGTATTTTCCGGAAACATAATACATGTGTGAATACATAGACAAACAGAGTGTCACTAGTAGGCCTCTACTTGACTAGCTCGTTAATCAAAGATGGTTATGTTTCCTAACCATGAACAATGAGTTGTTATTTGATTAACGAGGTCACATCATTAGTAGAATGATCTGATTGACATGACCCATTCCATTAGCTTAGCACCTGATCGTTTAGTATGTTGCTATTGCTTTCTTCATGACTTATACATGTTCCTACGACTATGAGATTATGCAACTCCCGTTTACCGGAGGAACACTTTGGGTACTACCAAACGTCACAACGTAAATGGGTGATTATAAAGGAGTACTACAGGTGTCTCCAATGGTCGATGTTGGGTTGACGTATTTCGAGATTAGGATTTGTCACTCCGATTGTCGGAGAGGTATCTCTGGGCCCTCTCGGTAATACACATCACATAAGCCTTGCAAGCATTACAACTAATATGTTAGTTGTGAGATGATGTATTACGGAACGAGTAAAGAGACTTGCCGGTAACGAGATTGAACTAGGTATTGGATACCGACGATCGAATCTCGGGCAAGTAACATACCGATGACAAAGGGAACAACGTATGTTGTTATGTGGTCTGACCGATAAAGATCTTCGTAGAATATGTAGGAGCCAATATGGGCATCCAGGTCCCGCTATTGGTTATTGACCGGAGACGTGTCTCGGTCATGTCTACATTGTTCTCGAACCCGTAGGGTCCGCACGCTTAAGGTTTCGATGACAGTTATATTATGAGTTTATGAGTTTTGATGTACCGAAGGAGTTCGGAGTCCCGGATGAGATCGGGGACATGACGAGGAGTCTCGAAATGGTCGAGACGTAAAGATCGATATATTGGACGACTATATTCGGAGTTCGGAAAGGTTCCGAGTGATTCGGGTATTTTCGGGAGTACCGGGGAGTTACGGGAATACGGGAAAGAGTATTGGGCCTTGATGGGCTTTAGTGGGAAGAGGAGAAAAAGGCTGCGCCCCCCCCTCCCCTCTAGTCCGAATTGGACTAGAGAAAAGGGGGCCAGCCACCTCTCCTTCTCCTCCTATTCCTTCTCCCTTCCTCCCCTCTTGGTGGACTCCTACTAGGACTTGGAGTCCTAGTAGGACTCCCCACCCTGGCCGCACCTCTGCCTTGGCCGGCCTCCTCCTCCTCCTCCTCCATCCTTTATATACTGAGGCAAGGGGCACCCCATGAACACACAAGTTGACACAAGTTGATCCACGTGATCGATTCCTTAGCCGTGTGCGGTGCCCCCTGCCACCATATTCCTCGATAATACTGTAGCGGAGTTTAGGCGAAGCCCTGCTGCTGTAGTTCATCAAGATCGTCACCACGCCGTCGTGCTGACGAAACTCTTCCCCGACACTTTGCTGGATCGGAGTCCGGGGATCGTCATCGAGCTGAACGTGTGCTCGAACTCGGAGGTGCCGTAGTTTCGGTGCTTGATCGGTTGGATCGTGAAGACGTACGACTACTTCCTCTACGTCGTGTCATTGCTTCCGCAGTCGGTCTGCGTTGGGTACGTAGACAACACTCTCCTCTCGTTGCTATGCATCACATGATCCTGTGTGCGCGTAGGAAATTTTTTGAAATTACTACGAAACCCTACAGTTGGTGTCGTACCCTACAGTGCAGTTAGGGGGATAGGCTTCACGAAGAGAATTGTGAAGCAAAAACATTTGACGAACCAGTGGATTATTAAAGCTTAGATCGAGATTAGGACTGATAGGGCAAGTAGCAAGCGATTCAGGAACAAAGTACATAATAAGACCATTTGGGCACTTGATCTTGCGCCCTACAAGATGTTTAAGGTCCCCAGCAATAGTGTCAGACGATTTTGGTTTTCGGCTGGAGACCTTTCCCTACAAAAGAGAGTTAAGCTTTCTTAGCCACCCACATCTTCAAGGGTGGCTTCGAAGCAATGAGTCTAAGTGCAACATCTGAGAACTTTGGCTTTGGAGCCCTAGCAAAAAGTCTTGCAGGTGGACAATAGTACTCATAAGAATAAGCAGAATAGTTCTTGGTCTTATGAACATGGCGGTTTGATGAAACGCGCTCATATTCACAGGCCTGAGAATGGTTTCCCTGCAAAACATTTGCGTTAGTGCGACTCAGGTGAGTCCTCTGTCTGTATGAAGCCTTTGGACCGTATGAAGCCTGTGGTCTGGGGTTTGTCTTCTTCACCTATGATGTCATGATGACATTCACAGGAAGATTCTCCAAACACCTTTTCGGCACCCAAATCTTCTTCATAGGCAGTCCATTCCTGCAGTTAGTACCAATATACCTGGCAAACACTTCACCATTCTGATTCTTAAACAGTTTATAGTTTGCATCAAAGGATTCATCAATAACAATGGGATTAGCACAAGTGAAGCCAGATAGGGTGGATGGATCTGCTGAAGGTTCCTTTGCAGCAACCCATGTGGTTTTGGGGTACTGCTCAGGTTTCCAGTAAGAGCCATCAGCATTCATTTTCCTTTCGAACCCAACACCCTCTTTCCTAGGGTTTTGGTTCAGGATCTGCCTTTTGAGGACATCACATAGTGTCTGATGCCCTTTGAGACTTTTGTACATCCCTGTTTCAAGCAGTGTCTTCAACCAAGCATTCTCATCAGCAATAGCAGTGGTATCCTCAACAGAGGGGTTAGTTACAACATCAACAGTTGAAGATATTGCAATAGTAGCAGCAGTAGAACATTCAGCAACAGAAGTAGCGTTATCACGCTCAATGCATTTAAGACATGGTGGTTCAAATCCTTCCTGAGCTGAACTGATCTGTTCGGCACGGAGTGACTCGTTTTCCTTTTGAAGATCTTCATGAGCCTCTCTCAATTTCTCAAGATCTTGCTTCCTTTGAAGATAATCATAGGAAAGCCTTTCATGAGTTGTTGAGAGCGTTTCATGACGACTTTCAAGTTCCTCATACTTAACGTGAAGATTTTTTATGTCTTCAATTAAGGACTAAGATCGAGTCATTTCAGCGTCTAACAGATCATCACTTTTGTCTAATAGTTTTTGAATGCGTTCCATAGCTTTCTGTTGTTCAGTTGCAATTTTAGCAAGTGTTTTGTAGCTGGGTTTGGAACCACAATCAGAGTCATTGTCACTAGATGTTTGATAGTGAGTAGTGCGTGTGTTTACCTTGGCACCGCATGCCATGAAGCAGTAGGAAGGAGCAAAGTAGTCCTTGTCATTTGCATCGGTGTCGGTGATGAAGTCATTGTCTTCAGTGTTGAAGATGGACTTGGCAACGTATGCTGTAGCCAGACTCGCAACGCCAGAATCAGACTCCTCCTCAGACTCCACCTCTGCCTCCTCAGAAGCAGACTCCTCCTCAGAATCCATTTCCTTACCAACAAACGCACGTGCCTTGCCAGATGAGCTCTTCTTGTGTGATGAAGACCTTGAGGAAGACTTGGAAGAAGACTTTGAGTATTTCTTCTTCTTCTTATCGTCAGAGTCATACTCCTTGCTCTTCTTCTTGTTGTTGTTCTCATTGTCCCACTGTGGACACTCAGAGATGTAGTGGCCAGGTTTCTTACACTTGTGACATGTTCTCTTCTTGTAGTCATGAGCAGAAGCTTCATCATTTCTTCAGCTTGATCGTGAAGACTTTCTAAAGCCTTTCTTCTAGGTGAATTTTTGGAACTTCTTCACAAGCAATGTCTTCAGGATCATCAGACGGATCGTAGATGTCTCTTTTCTCAAAAAGCTGAAACTCGTGTGTGTTGAGCCTCTCAAGTATGTCAGACGGATCGAGTGTCTTGAAATCAGGACGTTCTTGAATCATCAGGGCTAGGGTGTCAAACGAACTGTCAAGTGATCTCAGGAGTGTCTTGACGACTTCATGCTTGGTGATCTCAGTTGCGCCGAGGGCTTGAAGCTCATTTGTGATGTCAGTGAGTCGATCAAACGTGAGCTGGACATTCTCATTGTCATTTCTCGTGAAGCGGTTGAAGAGGTTGTGAAGGACACTGATTCTCTGCTCTCTCTGGGTTGAGACGCCTTCGTTGACCTTGGAGAGCCAGTCCCAGACTAGCTTAGATGTCTCCAAAGCACTCACGCGGCCATATTGTCCTTTGGTCAGATGACCACAGATGATATTCTTGGCAGTAGAGTCCAGTTGAACGAACTTCTTGACATCAGCAGCAGTGACACCTTCTCCAGCCTTGGGAACGCCGTTCTTGATGACATACCATAGGTCGACATCAATGGCTTCAAGATGCATGCGCATCTTATTCTTCCAGTAGGGATATTCAGTTCCATCGAAGACAGGGCACGCAGCGGAGACTTTAATTATCCCTGCAGTCGACATAGCTAAAACTCCAGGTGGTTAAACCAAATCACACAAAACAAGGGAGTACCTTGCTCTGATACCAATTGAAAGTGCTAGTGATCGACTAGAGGGGGGTGAATAGGCGATTTTTATGTAAGTCTTCAATACATGTAAGTTTCTAAGACAAATGATAGAAATAAACCTATTACCATGCAGAGGAAGGTAGACTACACTAGGCAAACCATAGTCAAGTATTCAATAAAGTGAAAGAACAATGACTAATAGCAGCTAGGCAGTAAGGATCAGGTAGGAAGATATTGTGAAGCCAATCAGAACAAGTAATCACTCAGTGAAGTCAAATGGTGATGCAATCGTACAATGACTTCACAAGGACCAACAGTAAGTAAAGGGAAGGGAAAGATGAAACCAATGAATCGTTAAAGACAATGATTTGTTGGACCAGTTCCAGTTGCTATGACAACTGTACGTCTGGTTAGGGAGGCTGAGATTCAACTCAGAAGACCTCGTCTTCACCTTATTCCCCTTGAGCTAAGGACACCCAGTCCTCGCCCAATCACTCTGGTAAGTCTTCAAGGTAGACTTCCAAACCTTCACAGACTTCGTTCACCGACGATCCACAATGACTCTTGGATGCTCAGAACGTGACGCCTAACCGGCTGGAGGATTCACAGTCCTCAAGTGTAATAAGTCTTCAGATCACACAGACAGGAAGACTTAAGTGATGCCTAACACTCTTTGGCTCTGGGTGTTTAGGGCTTTATCCTCGCAAGGAATTCTCTCTCAAAGGCTTCGAGGTGGGTTGCTCTCAAACGACAAAAGCTGTACTTTAAGTCTGAGCAGCCAACCATTTATGGTTGTAGGGGGTGGGCTATTTATAGCCACTGGGCAACCCGACCTGATTTGTCCGAAATGACCCTGGATCACTAAGGAACTGACACGTGTTCCAACGGTCAGATTTCAAACACACACAACAACTTTACTTGGGATACAGGCAAAGCTGACTTGTCCAACTCTGGACAAGATTCGCTCTCATAGTCTTCACTCGAAGACATAGGATTTTGTTTAAGCATCACTTCAGTCATTCTGACTGGTTCTCTTGGACCCCACTTAACCGTACGGTGGTTCCTATGACTCAACAAAGAAAAACACAGAACGACGAAACTGTTAAGTCTTCGCGCTCCATAGTCTTCACGCGATGTCTTCTCATGTCATAGTCTTCAATGTGAATGTCTTCACATACCACCTTTGACTTCAATGTCTTCATACATTTTTAGGGGTCATCTCTGGTAGGAAAACCGAATCAATGAGGGACTTCTACCTGTGTTATCCTGCAATTCTCACATACACATTAGTCCCTCCACTAGGTTTGTCGTCAATACTCCAAAACCAACTAGGGGTGGCACTAGATGCACTTATAGTTATGTTGATATGATCTTGAGGGAATAAAATAAAAAAAAGAAAAAAAGAAAAAAAAAGATCATATTGATCTTATGGAGAGTGATGACTTCACATATAAAGAGTATGATGAATAAAAGTTGTTGAGAGTTGATAAACATAGTTTTGATCATCATTGCAATTAATAGGAAGTAATACAGAAAGAGAGGTTTTCACATATAAAATATACTATCTTGGACATATTTTATGATTGTGAGCACTCATTAAAATATGACATGCTAAAAAGTTGATGTTGGAAAAGGAAGACAACGTAATGGGTTATGTTTTCTTATATCTAAAATAAATTATATTGTCATGGATCATCCAACATGTTGAGCTTGCCTTTCCCCCTCATTCTAGCCAAATTCTTTGCACCAAGTAGATATACTACTTGTGCTTCCAAATATCCTTAAACCCAGTTTTGCCATGAGAGTCCACCATATCTACCTATGGATTGAATAAGATCCTTCAAGTAAGTTGTCATTGTTGCAAGCAATAAAAATTGCTCTCTAAATATGTATGATCTATTAGTGTGGAGAAAATAATCTTTATACGAGCTTGTGATATGGAAGAAATAAAAGCGACGGACTGCATAATAAAGGTCCCTATCACAAGTGGCAATATAAAGTGACGTTCTTTTGCATTAAGATTTTGTGCATCCAACCATAAAAGCACATGACAACCCCTGCTTCCCTCTGCGAAGGGCCTATCTTTTATTTTTGTCTTATACCTTATACAAGAGTCATGGTGATCTTCATCTTTCCTTTTTATATTTTATCCTTTGGCAAGCACTATGTGGGTTTTCATAAAGCATTATTGTTGATGTTACCCTTGAGGTAAAAGGTTGGGAGGCAAAACTATAAGCCCCTATCTTTCTCTGTGTCCGATTAAAACTTCATACCCATAAGTATTGTGTGAGTGTTAGCAATTGTGAAAGACTAAATGATAGTTGAGTATGTGGACTTGCTGAAAAGCTCTTATATTGAATCTTTCTGATGTTATGATAAATTGCAATTGCTTCAATGACGGAGATTATAGTTTGCTAGTTTTTCAATGAAGTTTCTGATTCATACTTTACATTGTGAATGGATTGTTACTTCAGCA
>NC_041392.1:25743560-25754857 GCF_002162155.2 Triticum dicoccoides | reverse complement strand
TCTAAGAATGATCATGATGCCATCATGTCCGTATTTTATTTTATCGACACCTCTATCTCTAAACATGTGGCCGTATTTTTCGATATCGGCTTCCGCTTGAGGACAAGCGAGGTCTAAGCTTGGGGGAGTTGATACGCCCATTTTGCATCATGCTTTTATATCGATATTTATTGCATTATGGGCTGTTATTACACATTATGTCACAATACTTATGCCCTTTCTCTCTTATTTTACAAGTTTACATGAAGAGGGAGAATGTCGGCAGCTGGAATTCTGGGTTGGAAAAGGAGCAAATATTAGAGACCTGTCATGCACAACTTCAAAAGTCCTGAAACTCCATGAAAGTTAGTTTTGCAGTATATTAAAAATATTGGGCGAACAAAGCACTAGAGGGGGCCACCCACTGTCCACGAGGGTGGAGGGCGCGCCCTACCCCCTGGGCGCGCCCCCTGCCTCATGGGCCACCTGGAAGCCCCCCGATGCCCATCTTCTGGTATAAGGTGTCTTTTTCCCTAGAAAAAATAATAAGAAAGTTTTCGGGACTAAGCGCCGCCATCTCGAGGTGGAACCTTGGCGGAACCAATCTAGGGCTCTGGTGGAGGTGTTCTGCCAGGGAAACATCCCTCCGGGAGGGGGAAATCGTCACCATCATCATCACCATTGATCCTCTTATCGGGAGGGGGTCAATCTCCATCAACATCTTCACCAGAACCATCTCCTCTCAAACCCGAGTTCATCTCTTGTATCCGATCTTTGTCTCAAAACCTCAGATTGGTACCTGTGCGTTGCTAGTAGTGTTGATTACTCCTTGTAGTTGATGCTAGTTGGTTTATTCAGTGGAAGATTATATGTTCAGATACTTTATGCACATTAATACCCCTCTGATTATGAACATGAATATGATTTGTGAGTTGTTATGTTTGTTCCTAAGGACATGGGAGAAGTCTTGTTATAAGTAGTCATGTGAGTTTGGTATTCGTTCGATATTTTGATGAGATGTATGTTGTCTTTCCTCTAGTGGTGTTATGTGAACGTCGACTACGTGAAACTTCACCATTGTTTGGGCCTTGGGGAAGGCATTGGGAAGTAATAAGTAGATGATGGGTTGCTAGAGTGACAGAAGCTTAAACCCTACTTATGCATTGCTTCGTAAGGGGATGATTTGGATCCATATGTTTCATGCTATGGTTAGGTTTACCTTAATTCTTCTTTCGTAGTTGCGGATGCTTGCGAGGGGGGTTAATTATAAGTGGGATGCTTGTCCAAGGAAGGGTAGTACCCAAGCACCGGTCCACCCACATATCAAATTATCAAAGTAACGAACGCAAATCATATGAGCATGATGAAAACTAGCTTGACAATAATTCCCATGTGTCCTTGGGAGCGCTTTCCTTTATATAAGAGTTAGTCCAAGCTTGTCCTTTGCTACAAAAAGGATTGGGACACCTTGCTGCACCTTGTTTACTTTTGTTACTTGTTACCCGTTATGAATTACCTTATCACAAAACTATCTGTTACCGATAATTTCAGTGCTTGCAGAGAATACGTTACTGAAAACTGCTTGTCATTTCCTTCTGCTCCTCGTTGGCTTCGACACTCTTACTTATCGAAAGGACTACGATAGATCCCCTATACTTGTGGGTCATCAGAGCTCTTACTAAAACTCTGTTGAATAAGTTGAATTACAATTGCTTGGTGATGGAGAACATAGGTTGTTGAGTTTCAAGAGAATTCATTGTTCGAACCTTAACATGTGAATTGGTTGCTACTTTAACATGAGAAGTTTTATAAGAAAGAATTGTTCTTATGATGCTAGGAAAAGTGATTGAAATTGTCATTGATCAAACTTGTGCACTTTGCTAGCATTCACACTTCATGAATTATTTCTTTCATCATTTACCCACTACTAGGAAAATGCTTAACAGTAGCGCTGGTTTTTGAGCTACCAGTAGCGCGGGCACCAGGGCTATTGCTACGGCGCTACAGCTATTTTGTAGAAGTAGCGCATTTTTAGGCCAGCGCTACTGGTAAGTTCAAGTACTAGTAGCGCGTTTTTAGGCCCGCGCTACTGCTAACATTTATATTTTTTTTAGCATTTTGGTGTTGTACATGTTTAAACAGATATATCTTGTATACAATAACAACTCATCATGAACTAGTCTGTTTAAATAGCATATTCATTACCACTTGTCATCACCATCAAACAATGTTCGTCAATGAGACATCATATAACAAGTTGGTCACTAGTTATAATCACAACTCCTCCTCATCTTCATCAACTCTAACACATTGTAGCACATAATAACACATTCTAGCTACGACCTACTCCTCTCATAGGACCTACTCTACCCTCTCTTAGGTAAAATATCATAAACAAGATAGGCATTGACGCTGCATTAAGGATAATTGACTCTCCATAATAAAGAACGGAGATCATCCTGTCTCCGAGTCTTGGCCTATGCACAATGTTGCTTCCAAGTAGCTCTCTACGATGGTTCAAACATTTTTTGAAATCATCTATTATCATGGCTTCCTCACTTTTAGAAATCCGGTATGGACAGGAGTGATGTGGATACTGCGGCTGACCTGGTCGTGGTGGCCGTAAGCTCATAACATTAACGCGACCTCTCGTCAACATCAGATGAGGCACACAATCCATCGGGATTTTCTCTTCAAAACATAGTAATAACTTTGTAGTTAGCAATATAGTTTAGCTTTAGAAGAATTTATGCAAAAGATGCACGGATGTCGTAATAGTAGAAAATCTTACCATGATATCTCCATTGATGTTACCGTAGTTCAACATGTTCACTAGTGGCACGTATTGACCATAATGTGGAGGAGTTTGATAATAGCTACTGTAATTCTCAATATCAGTAAAAAACAATGCGATAAGACCATCTTGCTCCTTATAAGTTAATTGTGCTTCATCATTGTAGTAGTAGGTTCTGTCTACCATTTTCCGTACATTTTTGAAGAATGAAAATAAGCTGTCAATGGAAATAAACTGACAAATATTTTGAAATAAACAATATAAATTACTTAGTAAATATGTTTAAGAAACTCACACAACGGTAGAACTGGAAGCGTGTCAACAAGAACCCAAATGGTCATATCATTTTCGTCGATGTCGGGATCACAAGATCGAAGGTGAGAAGCATACCCTCATGAAAATCATACACCTTGCAAAGGGCTTCCCAATTCATGCAACCAAAATTGGATGAGTTCTCAGAACTGTATAGATTTACAGCAAAATCATAACCATGATGGGTCCTTAGTTGAATTATCTTTGTCTCCATTCTTTCATGATCTTCAAAACCCATCTTCTCCAAGACATAGCGTCTTGCATGGCATGGGATAAGCTAGTCGAATTGTAAAAGACGGAAATTACACGTTGAAGAAGCAGAGAAGTCGTGAAAAAAATAACAAAAAAACACTTGTCGTCGTTGCGTACCGTTTCAACATCGAAGGTCTCTTGGAGCTTGATGCTGAAGCGCCGACCTTCTACCAAGTGAGGCCTGTCACGCAGACCGCGCTCATCTTCGCAATGCTCGCACATAGCGAATTCCCTTTCATCGTCAGACATTTCCTAATAGGTAATTAATAATCCATCATCGAATACATATATAGTAGTTTGTAGCAAACATCATCATATAACAACTAAAACACCTAAAATTTGTAGTTTGTAGTAGTTTGTAGCAAAGATCATCATATAATCCATCATGAATACATATATAGTAGTTTGTAGCACAAACTGCGCTCATCTTTTGCATTCAATAAGCAAATAACTAATAGGTAATTAATAATCCATCATCGAATACATATATAGTAGTTTGTAGCAAAGATCATCATATAATATCACCAATACATCTCGAATAATAGATCCTCTAGGTTCAGTGGGCCGCGGTTGACACCCAAAGAGAAGGAACCATCACCGGATCATAGCTCCGGTGAGATCCCCAAAGAATCTGCCAGGTATTGGAGAACCGGACGTTCGCCAACGCAACCAAGTAGCGCTGGACATGCGCGTTCTCCTCCGTGACACAGTGTTGTACCACCTGCGCGGGGGACTCAAGCCTCTCTACTGATGAAGGCCCACGTGACCGCCACCAAAGAAGCTCCGGGTCGACGACGGGCTGGCTCCTCACTAAGCTGCGCTCACCAGAAGGTAGCACAACCCAATACCAGCCCGGCGGAGCCAAGTCCCGGACATGGCCCCTCGGCTCAACCAGGAGTCCTCTGCCGAGTCGACGACGAGGATGCGGGATATGCATCATCGACGTTGAGAACAAAATGCTTAATTATGAAAACAAAATTAATAAACACTTAGCAAAATTTGGCATGACCTTTGCTAAAAACAGGACATATCGAGCGCCTGAAATTTGCCAGAACGTAAATGAATTGACATTTCTGGAAAAACATAGGCCACTCGGAAAAATATGACATGTCCAAAATGTGACATGTTCAAAATATGACATGTCCACTGCAAATTTGCATATAATAGGAAAAATTGATTTAACTAAAAAAATAACAACAATTGCTTTAACTAAAAAAATACCTAGAATTCTGTTAACTAAACCTAAAACAACTAAAACACCTAAAATTCTATTAACTACACCTAAAACAACTAAAACACCTAAAACTCTTTTAAATACACTTAAAACACCTAAATTCTATTAAGTACACCTAATTAAAAACCTAGCTAAATTTCTGTCCTAACTTTAAAACCTAGCTAAATTTAAAAACCTAGGGTTCATATGAATTAACTAGGGTTCATACCTAATCTGTCCAAGCAAGGGTTCGATCATGCATAACCTAAATTATTCTAATAACCTACATTTTTTCAACTACAGAATTCAAAATAACTACTCTAATAACTATAACTAGGGAGGGAGGGAGGAGGAGGAAGGAGG
The DNA here is from genome assembly GCF_002162155.2 of Triticum dicoccoides. Lineage (NCBI taxonomy): Eukaryota > Viridiplantae > Streptophyta > Magnoliopsida > Poales > Poaceae > Triticum > Triticum dicoccoides. The sequence goes on along the minus strand of NC_041392.1, from coordinate 25,749,944 downwards.
AAGGAGTACCTCTCAGTGGAGGAGGGCCAGCGCGGGAGGAGATCCGGCGTGGGGGCCGGGGCGGCGGGTGGAGGAGGGAGGCCGATGCAGGGGAGCTGGGCGGCCGGCGGGGAGGAGGGCTGGCGCGGACGAGGGCGACCGACGCACGGAGGAGGGCCAGCGCGGGGGACGGCAGCTAGCGCGGGGGACGGCAGCTAGCGCGGGGGGATCGATAAGGCCGGAGGAGTGTGGGAGTGTGAGTGAGAGTGAGATGAGGCCGGCCGAGCCAGGGGTGCGTGGGGGTAGTGGGCTTAACAGCAGCGCGGGAAATGGGCCAGCGCTACTGCTAGGCCCACTAGCTGTAGCGCAGGTTGGACGATAGGCGCTGCGGCTATTTTTTGACCGGGGGTGTGGTGTATTACACTTAGCAGTAGCGTGGGGCTGTGTAACAAGCGCTGCTGCTAACTGATACCAATAGCGCTCTTTATAGCCAGCACTACTACTAACTAGTAGTAGCGTGGGGTTATAAACAAACGCTACTAGTAAACTTCTATCTATAAGCATTTTTGAAAGGATCGATATGGTTGACTAGAGGGGGCGGCGAATAGGCAACTACCAATTTTTAACTTAACTTTATCAAATTAAACTTTGCATCAAAGTAGGTTGTCTAGATGTGCAACTAGGTGAGCAACCTATATGATGCAGTACCAATAAGCAAACAAGCAAGCAAGAGAAGTAACACTAAAGAGCTTGCACAAGTAAAGGTAAGAGATAACCAAGAGTGGATCCGGTGAAGACGAGGATGTGTTACCGAAGTTCCTTCCCTTTGAAGGGAAGTACGTCTCCATTAGAGCGGTGTGGAGGCACAATGCTCCCCAAGAAGCGACTAGGGCCACCGTATTCTCCTCACGCCCTCACACAATGCGAGATGCCGTGATTCCACTATTGGTACCCTTGAAGGCGGCGACTGAACCTTTACAAACAAGGTTGGGGCAATCTCCACAACTTAATCGGAGGCTCCCAACAAAACCATGAAGCTTCACCACAATGGACTATGGCTCCGTGGTGACCTCAACCGTCTAGGGTGCTCAAACACCCAAGAGTAACAAGATCCGCTAGGGATGAGTGGGGGAATCAAAAATCCCTTGGTGGAAGTGTAGATCAGGGCCTTCTCAACCACTCCCGAGCAAATCAACAAGCTTGATTGGCTAGAGAGATAGATCAAGCGAAAATGGAGCTTGGAGCATTTAATGGAGCTTGAGCAATAAATGGAGCTTGAGGGGGACAGGTAGGTCAAAGGGAAGAAGGGGACCCCCTTTTATAGTGGGGGCAACAATCCAACCATTGTCCCCCACCAACCAGCCCCGCACAGGGCGGTACTACCGCTAGGTCAGCGGTACTGCCGCACCAGCCAGCGGCACTGCCGCGCAGAGAAGACTAGGAGGGAATAGGACCCAACGCGGTACTACCGCGGTGGTAGGGCGGTACTACCGCTCCTGAAACGGTAATACCGCCTCTACAACCGCAACTAGTGCCGCAAAACCTGACACGAGAAAAAGAGCCCTCGAGTCAAGGCAGTAGGAGCCAGACAGCCCAGCGGTACTACGGCAGCGGGGTCACGGGCGGTACTACCGTTATGGAGCGGAACTACCGCTTGTGACCCTTCGGCCGTACTACCGCTGGTAGTGCGGTACTACCGCTGGGACACAGAAGAGAGAGAGAGAGAGGATCTCTCCAAAGAGGCTGAGGACGAGGCGGTGGTGCCAGGCACCCCGGTGGTACTACTGTTGTGGAGTCACGGGCGGTACTACCGCTGCATAGCGGTACTGCCGCTTGTGGCTCCTCAGCGGTACTACGGCTGGGTTGAGCAGTACTACCGCTGGGACCCAGACAGGACAAAGAAAAGAGGAGAGATCTCTTCAATGGAATGGAAAAGCTTGGAGGGTGAGAAGCTGATGTGTACGTGTTGATTCCACCCATGCAATACCCCAGCGGACCCCCTCTTGATAGAACGGTGCCCTCTACGCAACTAGTCCACCGAGAGAGAAACGAAAGAGCTACACCGTCTTGAAAGACACTCCGAAGGGAAGAAAACGTCTCGTGCCAGGGGTGAATCTGTGAGCTATTCAAAGCACATGATTAGTCTGCAAACATGTTGTCATCAATCACCAAAACTAGCTTGAGAGAGATATGCCGTAACAATCTCCCCCTTTTTGGTGGATTGATGACAACTAGGGATTTGCGCAAGGAAAAGAAATAAATGTAAGAAAACTAAGAACTACAAAATATAGACGGGCTCCCCCAGAATGTGTGCACCTAGTTAGAGGAGCATTCGGAAAGCAAGACACACAGATCCGGATCAACACTCCCCCTATATTTTGTAGTCCAACAATACTAAGCACAAGATATATGAGAGAAGAGTATAAAATAGGACAAGCATGCAACTCATAATAAACTACAGTACTGAATAGACATAAGTAATAAGGTAGCGATAGGGAGCATATGTCTCACACCATATGTCTAGAACTTAGGTCTCACAGGCACCAAACCAAACCAAACAAAGACACCGAGAGAACACACAAGAAAACGCAGGACGACACACACACACTCAAAGCACGGCAACAACACAAATCCCTGCACTCTCTCCCCCTTTGGCAGCAAGACACCCAAAAAAAGGGAAAGAGTGACGCTACGACTCCAGGTGATGGGAAGATGAGGATCTCGAACATCACATCTCAGCATAATCGTCTGCATCTTCATCGTGGGTCGAAAACTGCTCGGCATCAAAGTCGGTCCAGGGGCAATGCTGATGAATCCATTCCTCCTCTTCAGTGATCTAACCCTCAAAACCACTGGCAACTGTCGCTCCCATCTGACGCATGAGCTCCTTGTGGCGCATCCTGGCATGCTTCTCCGCCACATGAGTCATGTACTGACCATGAGACTCCATGCAGAAAATCTTCTTCATCTTGCGTTTAAGCTTCTGTGCCCACGACGGTTCTGTACTAGAGGGCCCAAAGTCCTCCTCGTGATCAACAGTGGCAGCCCCACCCTCGGTCTCCATGGCAGCAGCAGTAGCAGACGGACCCCTGTTTGAGGCGCTGGGGTGACCCAATTGTCCTTGTTCCTCAAACGCTTGATCTCATGAGAAACCAAGTCTCTAGTTTCTAGCAACACTTTGGGATAGATCTGTGCCCATGCCCTCTCAATGAGCCTCATGATGAATGGACCATATATCGGGCACTTGCGCTTAGACACGGTAGAGAGAAGTTCAGACCACATGACATGAGAAATATCCAGGCTCTCTCCAGTGTTTGTGTCCTTCTCATGCTGACAGAACAGAAGCATGTCCACGAGATAAGAGTGGACCATATCCAGATTCCCGATGCGAGGAAAGAGAGTCTCACGGAAGATACGATGAAGAATGTCCAGATACGGAGACAGCTCATAGGTTTTCTTCTTAGTCAGTGGGTGAACTTTCACAGTGCAGTAGGGCCAAAGGGCTTGCTTATGGGTGGATGTATCATTGCGGTGAAGGCGAAAACCGACTGGAGTCTCAAGCCCGTGATCCACCACATCAAGTAACTCCATGAAAGCCTTCCACTTGACAGAAAGCCGCTTGCCATTGGTCGTACATGTCAAAGTTCTGTCGACATCTGTCCCAAGATGAACGGTGGCAAAGAATTGAGCCACCAAATCTGCATAGAAATCCTTGTTGAATTGCATGATCCTGAGAATGTTCAGCTGAGTGCACATCTGAAGGGCTTCGCCAAAGTACTCCGGGTCCTTCTCCATAGCATCAGTGTCAATGGAGCGAACATCAACAAAGAGATTCTTCTAGGCCTTGATCACATCAAAATAGATGGCAAACTGAAATCGGTTCCAGAACGGGCGGTTGACCAAAGTGGGTTCTTGGTCCACCTCATAGGGATTGCGGCGACGCTTTTCCCAAAACTCCTTGTTGGTCATCTCAGTAATAGTATTCCCCTTTCGCTTGTTGGTGGATCTCTTCGATTGCTGAGGAGGTGGAGAAACACTTGCGAATGCACTTGCTGGAGGCGGTTGGGTGCTAGAGGAACCACCGGCTGGCTCAGAGGTGTGGTAGCGTTTTGATGTTGCACGCCCGGGGTTGATACGGTGAGCTTGATGCTCAGAATGATCATCACCTGGAGCCAAACACAAGAACATGCAAAACAACCAGAAAGAACAAGCATAAGCCAACAAACACAACAAAAAGGATCAAGGTAAAGAAGGAATATGATGGAATTTGGCAGGCAGCGGTAGTACCGTGACATGCCCGCGATAGTACCGCCCAAGCGGTAGTACCGTACCAAAGAGAGCGGTAGTACCGCTCGAGGTCAAGCGGTAGTACCGCTCCAACGAGAGCGGTAGTACTGCTCGAGGCGGAGAAACAGCGGTTTCCTACATCATGAGGCGGAGAAACAACGGTTTCCTACTACCCTGGTCAGATCCGGCACTACCGGCCTGCCAAATTCAAAAATATTCCTACCAAACTCTAATCGAGATAGTCTAGTTGCCTTCTCCAACCAACTCAAGCCTAGATTTAGCCAAAAATCTAGAGATGCAACCACCATTGCCCCTAAGAAACAAGATCTGAAAATGAGACAAAAGGAGAGAAGGAACGGGGGCAATACCGGCATCCATGGCAAGAGAACGAGGTGGGGATCGACTCCACCAAAGGAAATGGAGAGGGACGCCCCGGAGACGGAGATCCGCCGGAGCCCTCCGCGGCGAGTTGAGGCTGGAGAGAGGAAGAGGAAAGAGGGGGCGAAGCGAATGGGTATGGGGGAGAAGAAACCTCCCCCTGCCCCGATATAACCCCCTGGTCCCGTCCCTCAGCGGTAGTACCGTGCTGGGGGGCGGTAGTACCGCGCACCACCAGCGGTAGTACTGCCCAGCACGCCACGGCAACCTAACAACATGGCTTTTGCTCGAACAAAACGGCAAGAAAAGAGAGCACACCAGCAAACGACCAAGACACACCTCTTCAAAAGAGGGCGGTGGCCGAGGCCACCTATGTTTGAGTCAAGAGTTATGGCGCCGCGAAGATTTTAACCTTGGGCCCATGACCAAAACTCGTCTTTGAAACACAAGTACCATCAACAATGGCTAAAGTGAAAGACTTATCAATTTATGCATAATGGGGGGAGGGAGAGTTCATTGAGAGAACAACACTCCCCCTATGTCCATGCCTACACCTAAACTAGACAGCAAATTGAGCGTGGTGGGATGTGCAAGGGTTCAAGCCACATTGCTCGAATCAATGATATTTAGCTCATGCCTTAACTCGCGAAATCTTGCTTCATCCAAGGGCTTTGTGAAAATATCTGCAAGGTTGTCATGAGTGTTGACATAGTTGAGCTCGATCTCTCCTCGCCTAATGTGATCCCGGATGAAGTGATACCGAATCTCAATATGCTTCGTCTTGAAGTGTTGCACCGGGTTGAGAGAGATCTTGATGGCACTTTCATTGTCACACCAAAGAGGCACTTTGTCACAAGTGACACCATAATCCTTTAAAGTTTGCCTCGTCCATAGGAGTTGTGCACAACAACTACCGGCGGCAACATACTCCGCCTCAGTGGATGAGAGAGACACACAACTTTGCTTTTTGGAAGACCAACTTACCAAAGAGCAACCAAGGAATTGGCACCCTCCGGAAGTGGACTTCCTATCCACTTTGTCTCCCGCCCAATCGGAATCCGAGTACCCTACAAGCTTGAAGTTTTATCCTCTTGGGTACCATAAGCCAAAGTTTGGGGTATGAGCCAAATATCGAAAGATTCGTTTGACCGCCACATAGTGACTTTCCTTAGTTGCGGCTTGAAACCGTGCACAAATTCCCACACTCAACATGATGTCCGGTCTAGATGCACAAAGGTAAAGCAAGGATCCAATCATGGAACGATATACTTTTTGATCCACCACTTTACCATTTGGATCTAAGTCAAGTTGGCACTTGGTGGGCATTGGAGTGGAAGCCGGCTTGATGTCACTTAGCTTGAATCTCTTGAGCATGTCTTGAGTGTATTTGGATTGATTGATGAAGGTTCCTTCTCTTTTTGCTTCACTTCGAACCCTAGAAAGAACTTCAACTCTCCCATGGAGGACATCTCGAACTTTGAGGTCATGAGAGCGGCAAATTCCTCATTGAAAGCTTTGTTAGGAGAACCAAAGATAATGTCATCAACGTATAATTGGCACACAAACAACTCCCCTTTCACCTTCTTAGTAAAAAGAGTGGGGTCGATTAGCCCAACTTCAAAACCACGGTCTTGTAACAACTCGGTAAGGTGGTCATACCACGCACGTGGGGCTTGTTTAAGGCCATAGAGTGCCTTATCGAGTTGATACACATGATCGGGAAAGTAGGGATCCTCGAAC
>NC_041392.1:25734802-25743001 GCF_002162155.2 Triticum dicoccoides | reverse complement strand
AAAGCACTTTTCACATCCATTTGTTGTAACTTAAAGTTATGATGAGAAGCATATGCAATCAACATGCGAATGGATTCAAGACGAGCAACGGGAGCAAAGGTTTCACCATAGTCGATACCCTCGACTTGGGAGTAGCCTTGTGCTACCAAACGAGCCTTGTTGCGAATGATAATCCCATGGGCATCTTGCTTGTTCTTAAATATCCACTTGGTTCCTATGACATTGTGATTCCCGGTTGGTCTTGGCACCAATCTCCACACTTTGTTGCGCTCAAAGTTGTTGAGTTCTTCATGCATGGCATTGAGCCAATCCAGATCTTCTAGCGCTTCATAGACCTTGTGGGGTTCCACACAAGAGACAAACGCGTGATGCTCACAATAATTTGCTAATTGTCTACGAGTGCTTACCCCCTTTCTTAAGCTTCCAAGCACATTCGTCATGAGATGATCCTTGGTGGAGAGCTTGGAAGCAACCTTGGCGGCACGACGCTCTAATTCCTCCTTGGGGGTGAGACGAGGAGTGGTCACTTGATCATCTTGAGCATCGTCCTGGGCTTGTTCTTGTTCTTGAACTTGCTTAGAGGAGAGAACTTGACCTTGGGCATCGCTTGATGTGTCAACACCGTCTTGAGCGTGATCTTACCCTTGGTCAGGTTCTTGAGGATGAGGGCCTTCATGTTGTTCTTCGGAAGCATGTGGGCCTTGGGTTGGTGATGGCTCCACTTGAGTGGAGCTTTGTCCTTCTCCTTCGGCCACAAGGGGTTCCTCAATGGGTAGGATAAAGCCAACACCCATTCTTCTTATGGCTTGGGGAGGAATTTCATCACCTACATCACAAGTGCCACTTTGCTCCACTTGGGAGCCGTTATTCTCATCAAACTCCACGTTACACGTCTCCTCAATAAGTCCCGTGGATTTATTGAGGACATGGTAAGCATGAGAGTTTGTAGCATAGCCAACAAATATGCCCTCATAAGCTCTAGCCTCAAATTTAGACAACCGAACACCTTTCTTGAGAATGAAACACTTACACCCGAATACCCGGAAGTACTTGAGATTGGGCTTGTTACCGGTGAGTATCTCATATGGAGTCTTGTTCAAGCCCTTGTGGAGGTAGAGCTGATTGGATGCATGACACGCGGTGTTGATGGCTTCGGCCCAAAAGTTGTACGGAGACTGGAACTCCGCCATCATGGTCCTTGCCGCATCCATCAACATCCGGTTCTTCCTCTCTGCAACACCGTTTTGTTGAGGGGTGTAGGGTGCGGAATATTGATGCTTGATTCCCTCATCACTAAGAAACTCATCCAAGGTGTAGTTCTTGAACTCGGTGCTGTTGTCACTTCTTATTGTCAAGATCTTTGCATTGTGTTGACGTTGTGCTTCATTTGCAAAGTCAATGACGGTTTGTTGGGTCTTGCTCTTCCTCTTGAAGAAATACACCCACGTGTACCTTGAGTAGTCATCCACAATCACCAAGCAATACTTCCTACCTCCAAGACTGTCAAAGGATGGAGGCCCAAAGAGATCCATGTGAAGGAGCTCCAAAGGCCTCTTCGAATAAATGAGAGTCGTGGGAGGGTGAGCCTTCTCATGTAGCTTTCCTTCGATACAGGCACTGCAAGCACGATCTTTAGCAAAACTAACATTCGTTAGTCCATGGACATGGTCCCCCTTGAGGAGACTTTGCAAAGATCTCATATTGACATGGGCTAAATGGCGATGCCAAAGCCATCCCACATCAACTTTAGCCATTAGGCACGTCGCGGTCTTAGTGGGTCGCTCCGAAAAGTTAATCATGTATAGACCGTTCTCGACATGCCCAACAAAGGCTACTTTAAGAGTCTTGCTCCACAAGAGGGCCACGGTATCGATATCAAAGAAAGTGGCAAAGCCCATGATTGCAAGTTGACGAACCGAAATTAAATTGTATGCAAGGGACTCAACAAGCATGACCTTCTCGATCGTGAGATCATGAGAGATGACCACCTTGCCAAGTCCCAATACCTTAGAAGATGAGGCGTCACCCCACTCGACATTGGTGGGCATAGATGGAACCTTGTGCACGTCCACCACCAAGTCCTTGCTTCCGGTCATATGATTTGTAGCTCCGCTATCGAGCAACCATGATCCCCCACCGGAAGCAAACACCTACAAGAGATCAATGCTTGGTTTTAGGTACCCATTTTGTAATGGGTCCTTTGATGTTAGTAACAAGGGTCTTTGGAACCCAAATAGACCATTCAATGTATTCATGAGGAGAACCAACAAATTTGGCATAAACATGCCCATCACTAGCACGACATAACACATAAGACGGATTAAAATCGCCGGCTTTGTTGGGAGGGGTGGCATTGCCCTTCTTGACATTGCCGCCCTTTGCAATGTTCTTCTTCTTCTCCTTGGACACACTCTCTCCCTCCTTCACAAAGGTTTGCATGAGAGGAGGAGGTCGTTTGGTCTTGTCATTCTTCTTCTTGTTCTTGGAGTCGGGCATGTACCCAACCCCTTCCTTGGCCACGACTTCCTTTTGACTACTCAAAAGGTCGTTGAGGTTCTTTTCACCTTGTATGCACGACACAAGGCCTTTCTCAAGCTGCTCCTTCAACTTAGCATTTTCCTCAACAAGATGTATATGCTCACAACACGGGTTAGTAGCATTTGCATTGTCAATTAAAACCATATGAGGAAATGTGGCTTTCTCCTTAGTTAGCTTCACTTGGAGTTGATCATGAGACTCCTTTAGACTAGCGTGAATACCCTTCAAGGCCTTGTGGGCCTTGCAAGTATATCAAACTCCTCTTTGAGTCTAGCAAGATCAACCCCAAGTTTGGCCTTCTCGGAATTTAGCACACGAGAAACAACAAGAACATGATCATAATCGTTCTTTAACTTAGCATGATCAACGTTGTGTGACTCCTCAAGAGCCAAACGAAGACCACGCTCTTCCTCAAGAGCATTGGAAAGATCCGAAATCTCATCGGCATAGTCACGACTATGCCCTTCCATCTTAGTGATGGTATCTTCCTGAGCCTCGATCATGTCATTGGCTTCACCAAGTTGTTCCAAGAGAGAAATAAAGTGCTTCTTGGATTTACCCTTAAGTTTGCCCATAAAGGCCTCAAACTCATTTGCCTCCACATTAGCTCCCTCATGTTCATCAATGCTATCCGTTGAAGAAGGATGATTAATGATGGTAGTTTTGATGTTGGGGGTTACCTTGTTGGTGGCTTTAGCCATGAGGCACTTGGCAGTGATGCTCTCATTGGGTGAGTCGAAGAGAGACACCCGTGGAGTCGTCGCAATGGCAACAGAGGCCATGGCAACCGACTCGTCACTTTCATCATCGTCATCATCCTCATTGTACTCTTCTTGTACCACCAATGCCCTGGGAGGCGTCTTCTTGGTGAAGTTGCTCTTGTTGGGGAACGACTTGGCCTTGTCCTTTCGGATGAGCTTGCCACCATTGTCTTCCCTCTTCTCATACGGGCATTCCGCAACAAAATGACTCACGTTGCCGCAATTGTAGCAAGTCCTTACACGTTGCTTGCCCCTCGTGCCACTTGAGTTGTTTTTGCTAAAGTTTGGCCTTGAGTTTTTCTTGCTCCAAAATTGCCTTGAAGCAAGTGCTATGTGTTCATGATATGCATACTTCGTATCTTCGGGGTTGCTCTCCTCTTCTTCCTCTTCTTCTTGTTCTTCAACAGTGAGCTTGGCCTTCAATGCAAGGTTAGGCCTCTTTGCCCTTTGATAACGAAGCACCGCATTGTCGGCGGTCTTGTCCAAAATGTTCATGGCCACAAACTCATCCAACACTTCGCTTGAGGTTAAAGTGTGGAAGTCCGGTCTTTGATGAATGATGGAGTACATGGCCTTGTGATAGGGCATCATTGCCTTGAGGAATTTGCGCTTGATCCAATTTTCATCTGTGTCCTTGCTCCCGTGATCTCGTAGTGATACCGCGAGTTTGGTTACTCTCCGATAAAGCTCACGAGGTTCTTCATCTTCTTTCATTGCAAACTCATCGACCTCATCTTGTACCACTTCATAGTTGGAGTGTTGAATGCTTGCACTTCCCCGGTACAGAGAGACAACACAATGCCATGCATCTTTGGCCAAGGCGAAGGGACGAAGATGAGGTAGGTCTTCGGGTGGAATTGCATCTTGGATGATGAAGAGAGCATTCTCATTGAATTGATTGTTCGCGGCTTCTCGAGGAGTGAAGTTTCTTGAATCATGCGGATAGAAACCTTCTTCAATGATTATCCAAAGGTTAGTGTTCACATGATTTAAATGACGTTTAAAGCGGTAAACCCAAGAATCAAAGTCCTCATTTTTCACAATCTTAGGGGGAGGACCGGCATGATTCAAATGAGTAGAAGGAACCGATCCACCATAAAAAAGTGGTGGTTCCACATGAGCAAAGATGTCGGTGCCATTTTTACCACTAGAAGACGGAGCCTTTTCACTACTAGCTTCCCCCTTGTCGGGGATAACATCCGTCACCTTATCGATAGGATCACCCACTTTCAACAGTGCGATGGAAAGTTTAAGCCCCTCAAGAAATTTAGTAAACATGCTTTCAACCTCGATCATCATGGAGGTCTTCAATGTCTCTAAGGCCACATTGAACTCCTCACGACAGACCGAGGTTCCCCCATCGCCCGTAGACGAGATCGAATTCACACCGGAGTGTTCCTCCACACCGTCTATGGTATCAACCATACTCTTTGGACGGTAAAGTCCTTATAAAGAGACAAGGCTCTGATACCAATTGAAAGGATCGATATGGTTGACTAGAGAGGGGGTGAATAGGCAACTACCAATTTTTAACTTAACTTTATCAAATTAAACTTTGCATCAAAGTAGGTTGTCTAGATGTGCAACTAGGTGAGCAACCTATATGATGCAGTACCAACAAGCAAACAAGCAAGCAAGAGAAGTAACACTAAAGAGCTTGCACAAGTAAAGGTAAGAGATAACCAAGAGTGGATCCGGTGAAGACGAGGATGTGTTACCGAAGTTCCTTCCCTTTAAAGGGAAGTACGTCTCCGTTAGAGCGGTGTGGAGGCACAATGCTCCCCAAGAAGCCACTAGGGCCACCGTATTCTCCTCACGCCCTCACACAATGCGAGATGCCGTGATTCCACTATAGGTGCCCTTGAAGGCGGCGATCGAACCTTTACAAACAAGGTTGGGGCAATCTCCACAGCTTAATCGGAGGCTCCCAACAAAACCACGAAGCTTCACCACAATGGACTATGGCTCCGTGGTGACCTCAACCGTCTAGGGTGCTCAAACACCCAAGAGTAAAAAGATCCGCTAGGGATGAGTGGGGGAATCGAAAATCCCTTAGTGGAAGTGTAGATCGGGGTCTTCTCAACCACTCCCGAGCAAATCAACAAGTTTGATTGGCTAGAGAGATAGATCGGGCGAAAATGGAGCTTGGAGCATTTAATGGAGCTTGAGCAATAAATGGAGCTTGAGGGGGAGAGGTAGGTCAAAGGGAAGAAGGGGACCCCCTTTTATAGTGGGGGCAACAATCCAACTGTTGCCCCCCACCAACCAGCCCCGCACAGGGCGGTACTACCGCTAAGAGGGGGCGGTACTACCGCTAGGTCAGCGGTACTGCCGCACCAGCCAGCGGCACTGCCGCGCAGAGAAGACTAGGAGGGAATAGGACCCAACCCGGTACTACCGCGGTGGTAGGGGCGGTACTACCGCTCCTGAAACGGTACTACCGCCTCTACAACCGCAACTAGTGCCGCAAAACTCGACACGAGAAAAGGAGCCCTCAAGTCGAGGCGGTAGGAGCTAGACAGCCCAGCTGTACTACGGCAGCGGGGTCACGGGCGGTACTACCGCTATGGAGCGGAACTACCGCTTGTGACCCTTTGGCCGTACTACCGCTGGTAGTGCGGTACTACCGCTGGGACACAGAAGAGAGAGAGAGAGGATCTCTCCAAAGAGGCTGAGGATGAGGCGGTGGTGCCAGGCACCCCAGCGGTACTAATGTTGTGGAGTCACGGGCGGTACTACCGCTGTGGAGCGGTACTACCGCTTGTGGCTCCTCAACGGTACTACGGCTGGGTTGAGAGGTACTATCGCTGGGACCCAGACAGGACAAAGAAAAGAGGAGAGATCTCTTCAATGGAATGGAAAAGCTCGGAGGGTGAGAAGCTGATGTGTACGTGTTGATTCCACCCATGCAATACCCCAGCGGACCCCCTCTTGATAGAACGGTGCCCTCTACGCAACTTGTCCACCAGGAGAGAAATGAAAGAGCTACACCGTCTTGAAAGACACTCCGAAGGGAAGAAAACATCTCGTGCCTGGGGTGAATCTGTGAACTATTCAAAGCACATGATTAGTCCGCAAACATGTTGTCATCAATCACCAAAACTACCTTGAGAGAGATATGCCGTAACAGTTTTCCTAGTAGTGACCTACTCGAGGGCGAGTAGGAATTAAGCTTGGGGATGATGATACATTTCCAACGTATCTATAATTTATGAAGTATTCATGCTGTTACATTATAATTCTTGGTTGTTTTACAATCATTTTATAGCAACTTTATATCATTTTTTGGGACTAACCTATTGACCCAGTGCCAAGTGTCAGTTGTTGTTTTTTGCTTGTTTTTTTACATCGCATGAAATCAATATCAAACGGAGTCCAAACACTGCGAAACTTTTTGTGGATTTTTGATGGACCAGAAGACATCCAACGGGCCAGAGCAGCACCTGGGGGTGCCCTTAGGGGACACAACCCACCAGGGCGCGCCTGGGGGACCAGACGCCCAGGCGCGCCCAGGTGGGTTGTGCCCACCTCGGTGGCCTCCTGCACCCCCTCTTCGCCCTATAAATTTCCGAATATTCCAAAACTCTCAGGGGTAACCCTAGATCAGAAGTTCCACCGCCGCAAGCCTCTGTAGCCACGAGAAACCAATATAGACCCTGTTTCGGCACCCTGCCGAAGGGGGAATCATCACTAGTGGCCATCTTCATCATCCCGGCAGCCACCATGATGAGGAGGGAGTAGTCCACCCTCGGGGCTGAGGGTTTGTACCAGTAGCTATGTGTTTAATCTCTCTCTCTCTCTCTTTCTCTCTCTCTCTCTCTCTCTCTCTCTCTCGTGTTCTTGAGATGTCACAATCTTGATGTATCGCGGGCTTTGTTAATATAGTCGAATCATATGGTGTTTTGCCCTCTCTATCATGTTGTGATGGATTGAGTTTTTCCCTTTGAGATTTCGTTGTTATCGGATTGAATACTTTTATGGATTTGAGAGCACTTGGTATATGTCTTGCATATGAATACTCGTGGTGACAATGGGGCATCATATTGATTCACTTGATATGAGTTTTGGCACTCAACTTGCGGATTCTCGCGGTGACATTGGGATAATCTATGCATAGGGGTTGATGCACGTTCTTGTCTTTTGTTTCTCCGGTAAAAATCTTGGGGCACTCTTTGAGGTTCATTGTGTTGGATTGAGTATTATGAATCTGAAATTATTTGGTGTTATTTTAGTACGAACTCTTGGATAGATCGATTGGAAAGAATAGCTTCGAGGTGGTTTCGTACCCTACAAACGATTTCTTTGCATGTTCTCCGCTAGATAGGAACTTTGGGGTGATTATTCGTTGCACGTTGAGGGATGGTTATATGATCCATCTATATTAGCATTGTTGAGAGATTGCACTAATGAAAGTACGGACCCTAGGCCTCATTTTCAAGCATTGCAATATCGTTTGCGCTCCGTTTTATCAATTGCTACCTTGGTGTTTTTTATTGTTCTTATTACAAAAATCAATATCTACTACCCATATTACACTTGTATCACCATCTCTTTGCCGAACTAGTGCACCTATACAAATTACCATTGTATTTGGTGTGTTGGGGACACAAGAGACTTTTTATTATTTGGTTGTAGTGTTGTTTGAGAGAGACCATCTTCATCCTACGCCTCCCATGGATTGATAAATCTTAGGTCATCCACTTGAGGGAAAATTGCTACTGTCATATAGAACTTTGCGCTTGGAGGCCCAACACGTGTATACAAGAATAAAGTTGCATAGTAGACATCACCCACCACTCTGCCTCTCGCTAATCTCTCCCTAGCCCGACCCCACCATGTTGTTCTCTCCCTCTAATGATCTCTCTCTCCCTTATCCTTTGGCACCACCACTCTCTCGTAC
>NC_041392.1:25727710-25734593 GCF_002162155.2 Triticum dicoccoides | reverse complement strand
ACATATCCCACCCCCACCACCTTGCTCGTGTCCAAATCCACTCACCGGCGGCACCAGTCGCGGCTCCTCCATTCAGTGAACCCTCCACCACCGCCGCAAACCTCCGGCATCCCCCTTCCTTGGCTCCACCTTCGTTGGTCCCTTCTTCTCCCGTTGCAACGTGACACAAGGTTCGGCGCTGGAGCGGCGTGCGGGAGGCTCTGGCAGGGCGCAGGCGAGCGGCGCGAGTGATGGGCGTGCGACATGAGCAAGCATGCCGCTGTGGGCCGGTGCCGGCAGGGCGGCCTGCACGGGAGGCCTCTTCGAGCAATGTGCGGGCGGGCGGTGCGAGCAGGCCACGGGCGAGCGGCGCGCGTGCAGAGCTGGGCACAGCCGATGCTACCCGGCGCTAGAGGCCACTGCGGGCTGACACAGGAGGCGGCCAGTGTCTCCTCCCTCTGACTGGTGCTGCGGGCAGGGCGGCTATTGTGGACACGACCACCAAACATGACAGTGACGATGAACTGACGGACATGTACGGGGCATGAAAGCAGAACAGACAGACACAAACGAACAACCATGTTTTTATAATATAAAAACGTTTGTTGTCTATGGGCTCGAGGGCAGATAGCAAAGAGGTAGTTTTACTGATGGCAAAGATACTTTTGTTTGCCGTCTGTGGGTTCGAGGGAAGATGACAAATCCATAGTTTGGCTGAAGGCAACTTCTTTGTCGTCTGCCCGATGAAAAGTTGACGACAAAGTATTATTTGCCGCTTCGGCTTTGCCGACACTCTCTAGCTGATGGCAAAGTATTCTTTGCCTCTTTGGCTTTGCTGACACTCTTTGCCATCAGCCAGCTGACGGCAAATTCTTTGCCATCTGTAATTCAGCCTTTGCCGTCTGTACTTGCTAGACGGCAAACTGCCTGATTCCTATAGTGTGCAGTGGTAATAGGGATGCCCAGTCCCGAAATGAAAAAGAAATTTACTTTATGTTGTCAAATAATAAATCCTTAGAAAGTGTTGGTATGGAAGGCACCTGTTGATACGGCTAGCCATGGATTGCGAAAGAATGATTGAAAAAGGAATAAACTTTATTTTCTGTTTGGGAACCGCCTATCATATATCTAGCATGGAAAGTGTTGAGAATGACTCGGTCATTTTTGTTGACGGGAAAAGTATGCTTCTCAAAAAAAAATTAAGGTTTGAGCTCTAGCACCTCTACAAATCCCTACTTCCGTCTTCGAAGGGCCTTTCTATTTACTTTATGCAATTTTTATTTTATTTGAGTCTCCATCTTCTCTTATAAAGCACCAACTAGGGAGCACTATGATCATACTTGAGAATTTAATGTAGCTAATATGCGAGTGTGTTTCATGAATGGATCAATGATGGACCATGATGGGCTAGGGATAACTTTCTTTAGTGTTGATATTTTGAAAGACATGGTTGCTTGTTGATATGCTCGAGTATTGAAATCTTCTTGTCAAAATTAGACTATTGCTTTGAACCATATAAAGGTCCAAATGTCCATGCTACAAAAGAAAAGAATATGTGATGAACATGTTAGGCAGCATTCCACATTAATTTTTTTGTTTTTATCATTTACCTACTCAAGGACGAGTAGAAATTAAGCTTGGATATGTTGATACGTCTACAACATATCTATAATTTTTTTATTGTTCCATGCTATTATATTATCATTCTTGAATGTTTTACAATCATTTTATAGCAACTTTATACCATTTTTGGGATTAACCTATTGACATAGTGCCCAGTGCCAGCTGTTGTTTTTTGCTTGTTTTTTACTTCGCAGAATATCAGTACCAAACGGAGTCCAAACACAGCGAAACTTTTTGGAGATTTTTTTGGACCAGAAGACACCCAGTGGGACAAAGAAGTACGAGAGGGGAGGCCTGAGGTGGGCACAACCAACCAGGATGCGCCAGGAGGCCCAGGCATGCCCAAGGGGGTTGTTTCCCCCTCGGTGACCTCCCGCACTGCCTCTTCGCCCTATAAATCCGCAAATATTCCAGAACCCCTAGGGGAGTCGACGAAACACAATTCCAGCCGCCGCAAGTTCCAGAACCATGAGATCCAATCTGAACACCATCATGGAGGGGTTCATCATCATCATTTGTGCCTCTCCGATGATGCATGAGTAGTCCACCATAGACCTACGTGTCCGTAGGCAGTAGCTAGATACCTTCCTCTCTCTCTCTCTCTCTCTCTCTCTCTCTCTCTCTCTCTCTCTCTCTCTCTCTCTCTCTCTCTCTCTCTCTCTCTCTTTTGATTTTCAATACAAGATGGGGGCAGCAAGACACGCATGTATCATTGCTATTAAGGATAACAAGATGGGGGCTATTCCTACATGAATAGATCTAGTCTACATCATGTCATCGTTCTTATTGCATCACTCCGTTTCTCCATGAACTTAATACACTAGATGCATGCTGGATAGCGGTCGATGTGTGGAGTAATACTAGTAGATGCAGGCAGGAGTCAGTCTACTAATCTTGGACGTGATGCCTATATATTGATCATTGCCTTGGATATCGTCATAACTATTTGATTTTTTATCAATTGCCCAACAATAATTTATTTATGCACCGTGTGCTATTTCTTAAGAGAAGGCACTAGTGAAATCTACGGCCCCCTATTCTATTTTTTTATCATATTTGCTTTTGAGATCTATTTTTATTTTCTTTTATTTTTTAGATCTATTATTTCAAAAACCCAAAAATACCTTGCTGCACTTTTTATTTCCATATTTTATTTCGTGTTTTATCGAGATCTATTTATCCAATCTACCATAATTTTTATCCCGTCAACTTGACAATTTCTGGTGCCGTTACCCGAAGAGGGATTGACAACCCCTCGTATGCGTCGGGTTGCAAGTATTTTTTCTTTTTGTGCAGGTACTGTTTACATAGTGTTGCTTGTTTCTCCTACTGGATTGATACCTTGGTTTCGTAACTGAAAGAAATACCTACGGTAGTTGTATTGTATCATCCATTCCTCTTTGGAAAATACTGACGCAGTTTCAAGTGACATCAAATGATTGTGTGAATATGTAGGTATAGTACATTCTACGTTGTTTACTTGCATTCTATTTTCAAGGGATACACTAGCTTGGCCTCAAAATGGAAAAAAGTCCTTAATTTGACCATTTGAATAAATACTGTAGGCATTCAAATTCCTCGCTGTTCAAAATTTGCAGGGATTCAATAATGAGTGCCAACGTTTTGTTGAAACGTTGATTAATTTTGGCTTCACCGAATTTTTGGGTCGACTAGTCACCTGCTTGTTTAAGCTGAGGGTAATTTTTTCACTATGCAACCGTTGTATCTGGGTCCAACCCTCTGAAGACCAAACCTGTAGGCAGCTCATGTTCGGCCTACTCTCTTTCTCGCAATCGCGGCATGCGAGAACTTTGGAGTAGAGATAGGCCAACCTTGCCTACCTTTTCCGCAGACACTTCTGCATGACTGGACAGTTATTCCATCGAATTGCAGATGATATGAAAGCCAATGAACTGCTTTTCCAGCAAAAATAAATGATGCCGGTATGGTGGGTTTTTCTTGTTTCCAGAAGCTATCCGTGGTACTTGGGATGATTGCATATGGCACTCCTATAGATATGACAAATAAATTATTCGATCATGTTGTGGTTAGGATATATAGAAAGCGGTATCTGCAAGCATCCAATCCCAAGAACATGATGATGCTTCTAGCAATTCATGCCGTAAGAGGCTAGCCTTGAATGCTTGGCAGTGCTGACTTTGTGCACTTAAGGTGGAAGAATATCCCTGTGGATTGGCACGGCCAATTCATCGGCATTGACATGATCCAACAATTATTTTCGAAGCGGTTGCCTCGAAGGATTTTTTATTTCGGATTGCTACTTTGGATTGGCTCATCAATGTCTTGAAGAGGTCTTATATGTTTGCTAGGCTAGCAGGTGGTACTTCACCATGCAACCTCATGGCGAATGGCCATCAATATGACCAAGGCTACTATCTAGTCGGTAGCATATATCCGTGTAAGTCAACATTTGTGAAGTCAATTTCTAATCCCTAGACCAAGAAACTTAAGCATGTCCTCATGATGCAAAAAGTGTCGAGGAGGAATGTTGTGACAACCATCATGACATGTGTTATTCACACTACATGATTATCAAAGATGAGAGAGATATGCTAAACCTAGGCATTCATCGGGTTGTGTCCGGGCAGGGCTTTGCAAAGCCCGATCTAAAAATCCCAAGCCCAAGCATGACCCTGCCCGGCCCCATGGCCCAAAAAATGTCTACTTTTTCTATTTTAAAATATTAATAAAACCCTATTTTGGGATTATATTATCATACTCCCTCCATTCCACAGTGTAGTGCGCCCGCGCTTCGCGAGATCTAAGTTTCATCATAAATTTAACCAATAAGACCGACTGCGACGGGAGCAAAAATTATACCACTGAATTCATATTTTCTATATGAATTCAGTGGTATAATTTTTGCTTCCGCCACAGTCGGTCTTGTTGTTTAAATATACAGCCAAACTTAAATCTCAGAAAGCGCAGACGCACTGCATTGTGGAATGGAGGGAGTATTATCTGTTTTTCGATATATCCCCAAAAACATGTTTTTCCGGCCTTTTCTGGGCTTTCGGCTGGGCTATAGGCGGGAATCTTATGCCCGAGCCTGTCCCGAATGTCGGGCTTCGGGCAAGGCCTGCCGGTCCGGGCCACCGAGGCCCAAGTTTAGGATATGCCAAGCCCCATGCAGTACGAAAATGTTTCCATAATCGTCAAGCCTTGGTGTCACAGAAATTACGTTCGAGCATTTCTTGAGATGTACTGGATGATTAAAGATCCGGCTCCCATCATTAGCTAAGGAGGGTCTTATTTAGCATCATTGACAGCTAGCCGAGAGATACTGTTTTCAATTTCTTTAAAGTTTACTTAATTTTACTAGAACAATTAGTTTCATTGGATTCATTCCTCATTGTTTGTTGTATTGGGATTAAAAGTTGGTAATTATATTTGTTGAACTATTGAATTGTTTGATCTAAATTGAGTAGTGGAGTAAATAAAAGAAAACATAACTTTACCCACAAGCTTAACAGCATGTACAAAGTTATGGAGCGCCTTCTACATGTGTTATGTAGGCTGCGAACATAACACAAGCTTAGCCCACGTTTTCTGATTATATAACGAGCACTTCCCTCTTACACCCTCTTTTCACATGAGAGGTAAGAAGTTAATAGTAAATCTAACTACTACCTAATCAAATCAAAGGCTCAGATCTATTATGAACTCTTATCTCTCATGTGAAAAGGGAAGGTAAGAGGGAACATGCTAAAATTTGCCATATATAACTCACTCGTTCCCTTACTCCCCACACACCTCCTCCACTATCTCCACTCTCAGAGCAAACCATTGTCCCGGAGGAAACAGAACAGATCAGAGCAGAGTCGTTGGCGGCGATGGCGCTCAAGATCTCCTTCCCCGGTGAGCTCGCCGGCGCCTCCATTCTTGAGTCCCCCAGTAGTGGAGCTTTCCGCCACCTCCGTCAAGGTTGGGTCCTTTGCCGGTCTAATTTTCCTTCCTTGTTTTTGGGATCGGCATGTTAATCTTCAGGTTACCTTCCATGCGGGCTTCCTGTACTCCAGTTCTTTCTTGCTAATCTCCTCCCATTTTGGTTGATTCCATGTGGTTTTTTGTTTACTCCATGTGGTAGAGTTGTATGGTGCGTTTAGGTAATTACTCGTCAGTTCCGAGGTGACTGCATTTGTATGTCATGTAGTGCTCCTACTACCAAGAAATACGATTTTAAATTCCACTATGCGAAGATGGTGTGGTGAGGTTGTTGCTGGTGTTGTAAATTTATACAAAAAACTCATCTCCTGTCAGTTGATATTTTCATGTGCCATGTCCGCTTTTTGCGGTTCAAGATTTGAGAATTTACATAGTTAATATAGACTATCAGTGTCGCCACAAAAAAATATAGTATGTCAGTGTCAGCCACTAAAACAAAGATAGCCTGTCAGTGTATAGATTTTATCTGTGCGGGTTGTCAGGGTAAAGTTGCATTTTTTTTCTTACTTTGATGAGGCCTAGGAGCATGATTAATAGTATAACCAGTAACCGGCTATATAAAGTTTCTACGTCACCTACAGCCAACCCATAGTCAGCGGCGTAGCCCCGCCCTGGGCTACCCGGTCGTGGAAGGTTTTTTCTTTATTGACTGTAGCTACAGTACATATGTGCATACAAGGCTGTCCTGGGTGAAGTATTGTTTTTATAATACATGGCCCACAATATGCTCTCAAAATATTTCTTGGAGGTCGTGCTGCAACTTTACCCTCTTACCAAAAAAGGGCAGTCTGGTGCATGTAGCTCTAGCTTGTGCAGGGTTTGACCATTTTAGATTTATACTATGCAGTCGTTTCCTATATTTCTGTAAGAGGCTGTTTTCAGATTCTCTCTTATCCAAGATAGCAAAAATATAATACTTTAATCCTTGCAGCATGCTTGCATCACCTTATTATACTTGCTATAACTGTTTGATTCAGGGCGTCTTTCAAAAGGCGGGATTTCACTACTACCTCCATCCCGGTGAATAAGTCATTCACATAGTTTTAGATCTACGATTTAACTATCTAAATATGTAACAAAAAATATATATTTAAAAACTACACCCGTGTAGAAATCTAGTGATATACTTTTCATGACATATAATGCATATTTAATTCCTCAAATCGATGATCTAGAACTACGCGAATGACTTATTCACCTAGACGGAGATAGTATAAAAAGAACTTGGGATGACCTCCTTTCCGAAATTTCTGAAATTGATGCAGCCGACTTTTTTCCTGACAGTTCGTAGTACTGCCTCTTTTGTAGTCAATAA
>NC_041392.1:25712378-25727367 GCF_002162155.2 Triticum dicoccoides | reverse complement strand
TTTGTCGTAGAAAAAGGGCCAAACGACCTAGCCAAACAACACCCCTGGGGCGTCATCGGAGCACACTGAGCCTACCAGGAATATCATTTGTTCCTACCAAGAATATATAGTGCGGTGGGTGGATTCAATTCCAGCTCCTACTTTCTAGTGACATGATATTATTATTCAGAGGATCTTAAACTGCTCTGCTTACTGTTGGTCTAATTAATTGCTTGGTTGGTGCACTGCACATGTACTGGGTGGGAGTTCACATGAATGAGGAAACAGTAAATGTAACCACCCATAACATAAATGGTCAACATAGATAGAGTGCAATTATTCAGGGCTTCAATTTATAAAGTTTATTTAGCATAGAGCAGAGAGATTTTTTGCCTATGTAGAGACCTAATTCTAGTGGAACTTTGGTTAGTGGTGTTGCATTGTCATTCTACATTAACATGACTTGTGCTTATTTCAGCCGTGGACTTCACGTTCCGAAAGAGGGACAAAAGAGCAGCCTTTCTTAGAAGGACATGCTGTTCTATGCAGCAGGGCCCTTCGCCCGCCTGGCCTGGCCGAGCTGTCGCAGAACCTGCGAGGAGGTCATGGGATAGCCCAAAGCCCATCTCAATCATCGGCTCAACTGGTTCCGTTGGAACACAGGTGAATGGATTAACAAGATAAGACTTATGGACGTTTTTGGTGTACCATGTTTATATAGTATTCACTTTCGAGTGTTTCTTGAGCTTGATGCATCTATTTGGGAGATGTGTTAACTTTAGTTAGCAAATACTATAGTTGACATGTTCATCTGCTGGTAGTTAACAGTTTCTTCCTTTTTGTTTGCATAACTAAAAGACGTTGGCCATAGTTGCGGAGAATCCTGATAAGTTCCGAGTTGTTGCTCTTGCTGCTGGCTCCAATGTGACTCTTCTCGCTGATCAGGTACAATGATATAATCTTGTGGGTATATGTTATTCCCTTTCCCCCTTCTTTCAAATTCATATTGTGTGCATGCACTGTTATTAATTAGATGAAAGTCACCGCCGATTTTAACAGGTGAAAATGTTCAAACCAAATCTGGTCGCTATAGGAAACGAGTCGTTACTTAATGAGCTAAAGGAAGCATTAGCTGACTGTGAGTACATGCCGGAAATTATTCCCGGGGAGCAGGGTGTCATAGAGGTAACAAGACATTTCTTCTCTGATCCTATTCCCCTAAGGAATCAATCGTTTACCCGCAAAAAAAAAAAGGAATCAATGGTTTGCAGTACTGAATCTCACAGATATTTGACTCTTCAATAATAGGTCGCCCGCCACCCGGATGCAGTTACAGTAGTTACCGGCATAGTAGGGTGTGCAGGACTGAAGGTAATCTAGATTCCCTATCTTACATATTTTCCTCAGTGCCTTCTTTTTAGTAGTTTTAAGGCTTAAAGGAAATTGGTAGGTCCATCATGCCTCAGTGGTGCTACTTTTAAACTCTGCTCCAGTTTAGATGGATCTGAGTAAATTATATGTAGCCAACTAAAATTATGCATGCTTGCCGAAGTTACTATGAAGAGCATCTAACATATGCATTTATTCTAGCACAACTTAGCTTACTGAGTGCACTGTGTTATCTTGTGTGTGTTTGTCAGCCTACAGTTGCAGCAATTGAAGCTGGGAAAGATATTGCATTGGCGAATAAAGAGACACTCATCGCAGGTGGTCCTTTCGTGCTTCCGCTTGCACACAAGCACAATGTGAAAATACTTCCCGCTGATTCTGAGCACTCTGCAATATTTCAGGTGAATACAATTGATAAAATAATTCCCGCTGATTCTTCAGTTATATTTTTGACCATGATATAAGGTTGAGGTGGTTTGTTTAAGTGGGTCAAAAGAAACTTGTCGGGGAGATTTATGTTGCTATGGTTTATGTTTGTTAATATTTTGATTTTAAGTCTGCCGCTCCTATCCTCTAGTGTATACAAGGCTTGTCTGAAGGATCACTTCGCCGCGTTATTCTGACTGCCTCTGGTGGTGCATTCAGGTAAGTCCAGTGTCATATGTATAATACATGTTTTACTTTTGGAAGCATTATACTCCATCTTATATCACTTGATGATATCAGGGACTGGCCAATTGAGAGGCTGAAAGATGTACAAGTTGCTGATGCTTTGAAGCACCCAAACTGGAAAATGGGGAAGAAAATCACAGTAGATTCTGCTACTTTGTTCAACAAGGTCCTTAGAAATTCCACTTTATGTTAAAATTTACTTCTTTTTTGTGTATATCTGTTTAATTATGATAGCTTCAATTCGATTCTTGCAGGGCTTAGAAGTTATTGAGGCACATTATTTGTTTGGTGTTGAATATGATAACATTGAGATTATGATTCACCCGCAGTCTATCATACACTCTATGATTGAAACAAAGGTGAGCCCTAAAACACAGTGATTATATATTTTCTTCTAAGAGGCATATATTCTTAAGGACACTGTAACATGCACACATCATCCTGATACGGTGCATATTGTTTATTCTCGCTTGCTCTATTAGTACCATTAGCGCACGGGACTAGTAGAATCAGAGGTTTATGTCCTTTCAGGTCCTTGAGACTGATATGCTAAAAAAATTCTGCAAGAATTTACATATGGCTTAATGTGGGCTTCAAGTATTCATGAAGTTCTATTATTTCCTCAGGATTCATCTGTCCTTGCTCAGCTGGGAAGGACAGACATGCGGCTACCTATCCTATACACCTTATCTTGGCCAGAAAGGGTCTATTGTTCTGAGGTCACCTGGCCCCGGCTAGATCTTTGCAAGTATAAGCACCCTCCTAGCTCCACAATTTTTTTCAAAACTGTCAATTTGAGAAATTCCGAATTACTTTCTTGGCTAATTGCAGTCGTATAATGCAGGCTGGGCTCGCTAACATTCAAAGCTGTCGACAACGTGAAATACCCATCGGTTGATCTCGCATATGCAGCAGGGCGAGCCGGGGGCACCATGCCGGGAGTTCTGAGTGCCGCTAATGAGAAGGCCGTGGAGCTGTTCATCGACGAAAAGTAAGATTCCTATCTCTTTTATATAAAGCATTGCGTAGTGGATGCCATTGTTCTGGTTTTGTTTCGGCGTGTCTTTTCTGCTGATAGCAGCATCACAATAAAAAAAATGTGTCTCAACCAAAGTTCATGAAAATTCTTTGGGTGTTCTGACTTGAAAGGAGAATGTATTTCCTGAAAGCTAATATTCTCAGGCACTTTGAACCATGACGTATATATAAGAGACGAGTTATAATAACTCCACGGAATCTTGATTTCGCAACATTAACATAGTGTAGGCTATGTTTGGCCTACTACTGTTGGATATTTGTTGCTATATTTATTACGAAAATGGACATAAAACCAGCGTGTCCTCATCTATCTCCTATGCTGTCATTTGCAGGATCAGCTACCTGGACATCTTCAAGGTGGTAGAGATGACGTGTGATGCGCACCACAACGAACTGGTGACAAGCCCGTCGCTCGAGGAGATCATACATTACGACCAATGGGCAAGGAAGTTCAGTGCAACCCTACAGCCATTGTCATCCAGGCGGAGCAATGTGCTGGTGTAAGGCCGCATTTGGGAAGCGCAACGTTTTTTAATGTATTTTGGTATCTATCTATCTATCTATTATATTATTAAGATGATAGAAAACGAACGGCTGAGATTCAACAGTATAAAGTTCAGATATTGAACTGTTAGGATTTATCAAATAGGAACTCCCGTTATGTAAGTCTGGTTGGCTAAAGAAACCATCTAAAAAAAGTTGCTAAAAATAGTTCGATCGGCCAATTGTTGGATCCGGATGTGAGTTGTAAGGTAAGCCAAAACAAATTAGCTAACGCAAGGAGACCTATATAGACAAGAACTCATTCGTCCCGAGTGGATTAGTAACCAGACTATTCAATCAAATCTCGAATAAATTAAGTAAATAATGAAGTGCACATAAATTGAATAAATTAGGTAAATAACAAATTGCACGTACGTACGTGGTAGATGCTCTTTTTGAGGCTATGTACTGGTAGATGCTCTTTTAACTATACGTATGCGTCCCCGCAAAAAAAAAACCTACACGTATACGTGTATGTTAGCAACTGATGCTATTATAAAAAAAAACCATACAAACTAAATGCAAATAAGCCCACAGTGCTAGGATCCCATGCAAATAAAGCACTACTGCAGAAAATGATATAAAAAGAGGATTTGCTAAAACAATCGACTGAGATTTAGCTAAGTCTCCGTCGTGTGTTTTGCCATTGGATCAGTACATATTTAAGATTTGAGCTGGTTAGGGAGTTTTGTGTGTTGCTCATTATATACGGGAACGGATCACAGTGTGAGGCGGCCCAATTCGTGGGCTTCTCTGTTGAACGAATCCGGCTGGGCCATCGTGTGTTATGATTTTGTTTTTCCAGTGAGAGTCCTTTTCTTTTCTGTTTGTCCTTGGGAACATGTGGATTGTATGGGGACCTCCTATATGCCATTCATTGCGGCAAAAAGTCAGCCTTTCGCATACGGCGGCGCACCTGGGCTGGGCCCAATTGAAGTGACACAGGTGGCACCGCGTTAGTGACGTGAAAAAAATGCTGAAAAAGAGACACGAGGGCACCGGGATTCAAACATGCGACATCTAATTAGGTTGTGCATCGAGCTAGCCCCTGCAACAGATAAATTCTGTTGTCAGATTGGTAGCGCCACACTTAAAGAAATAAATGACAAAGGAAAAACTTAAACACCCGGTAGCACAAATTCGAATAAACAAAAGTCTGTGTTAGGGATTGAACCGAGGTCCTATTGCTACAGAACAGCGTTGGTAGCCACCATTATTACTGAGATTAGGTGTCTATGAAATATAAGCCACAGACAGATTAAACTTATTATGAAAATTTAAACGTGATTTTCATTTTGAAAAAAGTAAATATTTTTTGAAGCACAAACATTTTCTAATTTCTGAACAAATTCATAAAAATAGAACATTTTGTGAAACCCAAAGATTTTTTGGAAAAAGAAACAATTTCAAATGTCAACATTTTTTAAAATTACGTTTTTTTAAATGTCAATATTTTCTGAAAAATAAGAAGAAAAATTAAGAATGAAAATATTTTTTGAAATTATGAACAATTTTATGAAATAGCAAACATTTCTTGACAAACAAGAACAAAAATTAATAATGCAAAAACTTCTTTAAATCATGAACAAAATTTTCAACATGCAAACACCTTTTGAAATTCGCCGAGGAATTTTTGAATTCGTAAACATATTTTGGAAACATGAAATTTTTTACTCGCGAACATATTTTGAAAGTAAAATTCCAGAACATTTTTTAAATTTGTGAACAAAAATTGCAAGGGGAACATTTTTTTAGTTCACCAAAACAATTTTTTTATTCTGCCAACAAATTTTGAAAATAATAATAATTTGTGTACAAATTTTGAAAGTGGGAATATCTTTAGAAATTCCCACACATTTTCTGAATTTGTGAACACAAATTACAATCCGACCATTATTGAATTTTCAAATTCTAAACCGTCAACATTTGTTGCAAAGTGGAAATATTTTTGAAAAATTCTATTCTTTGGAACATCTGAACAAAATTTGAAACTGGGAACATTTTTGAAAAAATGAACAAAATTTTAAAATGCGAATGTTTTTAAAATTTCTTAATATTTGTTCAAAACTAAAAAGAAAAACGAAATAAAAAAGGAAAGAAAAGATAAAACGAAACAAAGAAAATAAAAATACGAAAAGGAAAAAACAAAAAGGATATAAAATAAAAAAGAAACAGAAAAGTGAAAATGAAAAAGAAAAAGAAAGAGACATAAAAACTGGTTCAGGAACTTCCCTTGCTTTCTAGAAGGTTTCTAACACCAGAAACAAACCACTGAAACCTCCTAGAACGTTCCCATGACCGGCCGGTACTATACCATGTTCTTTGCTCATAATTGAGCTGGCCCATATCGCTCTCTGGTCGATCGCCCTGTGCGAATCAACGACAATCTGCCGCAGAAGGCAGCAGATAGGATTTTCTTATTGTGTGGGTAACATGAATAAAACTACGAGGACGAGACCGTTTTTGTTTTTCTCCTTTTGTATGCATGTATATTTTGTTCACTGATTTATGTTTTTCCTTCTCTTTTCACAAAGAAAATATTTACATTTATCTTTTCTATTTTGTATTTTCTATATTTGTGTGCTTTGGGTTTGATATTTTTCCTCTTTCTAATTAGGGTATCTTTTTTCCCCAAACTCGTCACCCAGTTGTACCCCCGTCTCCCACACGCAAATACATGTGTTGCACTCCGCATGAAACTGCAACAAAGGGTGTCGGAGTTAGGTGCATGGGCGGTCAGTAGATAGGTTTACTAGTAGAATGCCCGTGCGTTGCTACGGGCTACAATGCATGTAAATGAAATAAACAAATGATTAAGGTCATCTTTAAGGTCGAAGCTCATTTTTTCCTCGTACGTCCAGACATGTTCGAACACCAAATAAGCGTCCGATGGGCTCCCCAAAATCCAACCGCCTGGACCCCCAATTCAAACCCATATAGAGGGTTCTGGTTAACCGAACAATTCACCATGTTATCTCAAACACATGGTCCCCACAACAAAAACACAACCCACGCACTTTCCCTTTTCCTGCCGAACCCTTCCCTTCCCACTCGATTTCCCGCTAGAGCCATATCCTTTAAAACCGTATGACGCCCATGCCACCTTCGTCATGGCACTTCTTTCCTTCACACCGTACTTCCCCATAGACCGTCAAGGAGGATCCCCCTCCCCACCAACCACCCTGCTCTCTGCCCTGATCCCCTCCCCCCTCCCCCCTCCCCCGTGTTCATGCCGATCCGCCACCATCATCAAGGAGGACGAGGCGTGCCCCAGCCCACAAGCCAAGAAGACAGATCCAATGTCTCCTGAGAAATTGCCGCATTGTAACATACAGTTGAATGTCGTGCATTATCACGAAACAAAATATGATGTCCATTATTGGGCTTGCAACTGATATGCTACCATGTCCATTATTAACTCTTCAAGTAATCAACCAATGCATTTACCTTTCGATCCTAACCAGAAAATTGTATGACTTATCAAAAACAATGTATGAATTGCTTGCTCATGCAATTTGCTTCAAAGCCATCTCTAATGAAATACAATTTGCCATATTTTTTAAAGTAGGGAAATTATTCCGCTCATAATTGAATAGACCAATCCCAACCCCCGCCCCGCTCACTCTAAACCCTCACTCTTATAAAAAAATCCACTAACTCATGTTCTTAGTGAGCCAGTGATCGATTACGCTGCAGCAGGACAACAAGGGACAAGGACAACAACCACCTTCCTATCTTAGTTCTAGTACCTCCTAGTTCTAAATTGGACCCACCATTCATCCCGGGCTCTAACACAACAGTGGAACACAAAATATTTTCAAACAATGTACCAGCATTTCTGTTCTTCGAGCATGGAGGTGTGAGCTTTTCAAGTGGAGCGAGGCATTGTGATAAGAATACCAACAACTTAATAAAAGGGACCGGCTGTGTAAACTACAAGGAATATAACCTCCAAGGGAGTGAGTAAATAGTTTAACCTTTGTAATGCGCAGACATTTACTGAGACATTTTCTTTCCAGTTTTTTTCCTAGAGTATGTGTAAGAATAAAATTTTATAGATTGAAGGTGGATTTTCATCCTAACGTGCATTTTCTATTCATGGTCAAGTACAGTTCTCTGCAATAACAAGCATAAATGGACTAAACTGAGTTAGAGTAAATGGCAAAAAAATGCCGAGTATAGTACAATTGCTGTTCATCTAAAATCATCACAATATGAAAATTGTTCGAGCATATGGGATTAAAGTGTCAACTTTTTCCCCATAGTAAAAGAAGGGAGAGCCAATAGGCCATAATCGCAATATGGACAAAGAAATAGGAAGAAAAACTTTACAGGATGCAACATGAGATGGAGAGGCATTCTAATAAAATAGGTTATTGCCCGTGTGTTGCAAATAGGGCATAAACAATTGTGTCAACCATGTATTTTAGTATTGTCAACTTATTTACCAACTCATCACCCTTTTTCTTCTTCCTCTGCCCACCATCTCCGCCTATCTAATACATTCTTGCAACCATACTCAATGGCACATCCAGCTAACAATCAAACTTCAATATATTTTAGTAGATTCATAGAACTATATTGAGATGAATATGAAATATACATATTTCTCAATAAATAAAGCTAATGGAAAGGTACATCTTGTTATAATTTACATTGAAGCTACATATAACCGAATTTTTTGTTGTGGTAACAAAGAAAAGAAAACTACCCCTAATTTGACCAATTGTAAAAAAACTATGAAGAGAATCTTTAACAACCTAGAAAAGGCCTTGATTGTTGTATTCACTTGTTCTTCGCAAGAAATAATTTAGTATAGAGAATCTGTCACCAATTTGGGTCGTAGAGAGGTGAGTTTTTCTGAGCGGTAGGAGGAAGTTCCTCCCAGCTCCATTTGCAATAACCTACTGAGTGAATGATAATGCTGACTTGTTTGAGAAGTTGTTTGCTAACAAAAGGAAAGCTTGGAATATTTGATGTCTATATCAATTGGAGAATAGATAAGCTTCAATATAACCCAGAAATAACTTGGCACATTTGAATATAGTAGAGATTCTTTAAACCATGGTCATACATACTCACTCCGTCCCAAAATAAGTGTCTCAACCTTAGTACAACTTTGTACTAAAGCTAGTATAAAGTTGAGACACTTATTTTGGGACAGAGAGAGTATTCATTATCAGCAATGATCAAGATGTACTTACTGCTACTATATTTTTTCTCAAACTTTGTTGGAATAAAATTACAGTAATTCACAAAGAAATTAAAGGTAAGTAGGTAGCTATTCAATGTAACTACTACAAAGATGTTCAGATTTATTTTTGTAAACACATGTATCAAATGGTGTATCAATTAATGAAATATAAGTACCACATACTTTGGACAAAGAAGAGACCCCAGATAAATAACACGGTTAAAAAACAAGTACTGAAATATAAGTGTTCCGCATTAAGCTTGCTAGTAAGAAAAGGACCTCTAAAACAATAATTCTAATACCTCAAACCTCCTTATAGCAGTAAGAAAAATATCAGGAGATGGCTTGCTAGCTTTCACCTCCTCACCCCCCATGGAAACTTGATACATCAGGGCAAACACTTCCCAGTGGTTACAAGCCTTCGGTGCAAAATGACATTCATGGGTTCTGAAGACATCACCAAGAAATATCAGGTTCTATATGATTCTAACTTATTGAAGAACAGAGAGCAACGAAGAAAAGTGCAGTACATTAAATCAAGGCCAAATGATAAATTTCATGCATAAGCGAGCAGAAAAATAAATGGTGTGTAACATTTTTTTCCCTTCCAATAGAGAGACTCCTTGTATATTTTAACCAGTGATTACTTCTTGTTACACCAACTAAACATAGTTCTAAATGCTACCAACATTTTTTATGAAACAAAGGACAACAAAAATTAACTCCCCTCGCATCGAAACTTCATGTCCTTTCAACTCTGAAATTCCAGAAAAGGTAAGCATACAATAATTTTATAGTGTATAATTATACTAAAGAAGAACATGCTATGTGTGTCGTCAATGCAAGTTGGCATATTATCATTGAGAGCATATATTAGTACACAGTTTGATGATAATTGTAACCGGATGTGCTGTCAGCATGTCTTTCTCCTGGCGATATTAAACATCATGGTGCAACAAATTACAAATATTAGTGTTAACATAGGTTAATATATATTACTTATGTGTGCAGTTCAATATACTCTGAAAAAAAGTTGATTATTCCTAACTATCAGCATCAGATCTAGGTAAATAAGCATTATAATCACAGCCTGAGCCAGAACTTAGGATTGAGGAGGGATTGGGAAACCCTCAAAGAAAGGAAGAAGCTCACCAAAACACAGTTACAGGCCCCAACTATCTCAACCTTGCGCTCAAAACGTCTTGAAAGAGTGATAAGGGATCAACAAGAGTGCCAGTCGCATAAAGCTTGTTCAGATTGCCAAGGCCCTAATGCACCTGACAGCAAGACAAAAACTTGAAATTTGGAGTACGAATGTGGTTAGACAAGCTGCAATAATCTCATATTGATTTTGATCCGACATATGCATTAAACATAGCATGGACCATGATTGAACAGAGCGACCACTACAAAATAAATGTATAACAAGAGCGGGCAGCATCAACATGTAATAGACGTGTATTGTTATCTATGAGTGTTGTCGCTAGTGAACGCATACAGTTGCAGTTGCACTTCTGCAACCTAAAGGGGAAAGAAAAATCCAGTTGTTAACCCAAAGAACTGGAAAAAAATTCATTACAAAAGAAAAAAACAGCTTTCCTAAATTCACTTGTTGGGTGAAAAAAATCAGCTATTATAAAAGTGAGCTCCAGATTTCGGCATGTATCATGCAGTTTTGTGTATATGGTTCACACATGAAAAAAGGATTTTGGCCAGTGCTAGGACATGGCATTTGTGGCCTGATAAAAGATTAGTTTGTGCTATCTTCAGGACAAAATGGGCACGTGAGTTACCAAACCAGAAGGGGAGGCCATGAGTATAGGTGGACTGAAACTTCTTGCTCGGTTGGAGCTTAATGAATCTGATCAATAGAAAATGATTTAATTATTTGAAATTAGTATACTAAAAAATGTAAGGTACATTGCAGAAACAACAGATTAGCAAAATTCAATAATGCAAAACCGAACCCACCATAGGGGAAGCATAGAAAGAAAATCATCGTCTGAACCCTATTATCCTAATCCACCTACAGATCCAATTTATATGCATCATGCCATGGGATTTCCAAAAGCATGGCTGCAGCCGCTGGCAACGATGTTGACCCAATGGTGCTTGTGCGGGCGAAGTACAGCGCTGTTGGGTAAGATTAGAAAAGTTTTTATTCTGAGGGTAAAAAAATCAACGTGAGGAGAGATGCTGACGGGATGTGAGACGAAAATAAACCGGATGAAAATAAACCAGACGAAATATAACCAGACGAAAATAAACTGTGGACGCAATCCTACCAACTCAGACATTAGGAGTAGAGATTATTAATTTTTTATCTTTTTTATTTTTTTCATTTATTTTCCACAATTATTAGCCACATGTAATTGCATGTTTGTCGTACGCGTGCAACTGTGTTGATATTTTTTTCTTAGGAAATCATCACCTCTGGTTTTCCATGAGCTGGATGGGTGTAGTTTGCGTGCCTTTTACATGTGTGAGACTAATTTTTTATTATTTTTGTTTTTCCATCTTTTTTATTATGGTTTTTTTATTTTTTTTATCCTTCTTCTATATTTTTATTTTCTTCTCCATTTAATTTTTATCTTTTGTTTTGATTTGGCCTTTTTATTGTATATCTTTGAAATGACACCTAGTTGCATGTCCGCCATGCATGCGCGACTCTACATATTGTACCCTGCATGCAACTGCAAGGGCACAATGTGCCTACAAATAGAAGGAGAGGGGCAAGAGCACATGAATTTGTTGTGCGTCGCCAGCGGACTCACGGGGGATGGGAGAGGAGTCAATGGGGTGTTTTTTCATTTATTTATGAGGGAGAGGCAGTTACTTGTTCGCTAATAGGAACACAACTTTAAATCTTCAACGGGTGCAACTTATTGTTGTTATGCCAGAGCCGGGTGAGGGTTAGTTGCGTGCATGCCACTAGGCACGCAACTACAAGTGTCAACCCTGACTGCAACTACATGTGTTCAACGTGATTGCAACTTTAATGATGTTTTGTTGGGCGTAGTTGCTTGTCTTCCACCAAGCACACAACTACAAGTGTCACCCCCAACTGCAACTACAAGTCTTCAACTTGATTGCAACTTTATGGTGTTTTGTTGTGCGTAGTTGCATCTCTTCCACTAGGAATGCAATTGCAAGTGTCACCCCGACAGTAACTGCATGTCTACAACGCGACTACAACTCAGTGGTGTTTGTCACGGGAGGGAGTGGGGCGGTTGCATGTCTTCTAGCAGGCACGTAACTGCAAGTGTCACCCTCGAATGCAACAACATGTCTTCAATGTGATTGCAACCCTGTGGTGTTTTGTTGGGGGTGGGAGGGGGAGTGTGGAAGTTGCACGTCTACAACTAGCCACGCAACTGCAAGTGTCGCATCCCTATTGCAATTGCATGTCTTGAACGCGATAGCAACTCTATGTTGTTTTGTCAGGGAGGGGCATTTGCATGTATGCCACTAGGCATGCAATTGCAAGTGTCACATCTGACTGCAACTTTGTGGTGTGGTGTCAGGGGAAACGACAGTCGCACGTTTGCCACTAGGCATGTAACTGCAGTGCCGCCCTTGATTGCAACAGCATGTCTTCAATGCGACTGCAACTCAATGGTGTTTTGTTGACGGAGGCGGGTAGTTGCATGTCTACAAGTAGGCACGCAAATACAACCGTCGCGTCCTGACTACTACTGCATGTCTTTAACGTGACTGCAACTCAGTGGTGTTTAGTCAGGTAAAGGTAGTTGCATGCCTTCCAATAGGCATGTAACTACAAGTGTCGTGCCCAACCACAGCTCTGTGGTGTTTGGTTCTAGGAGGGGCTTGTTGCATGTATGTCAGTAGGCACGCGACTACAAATGTCGCCCCTGAATGCAAGTGCATGTTTTCAACGCGACTGCACCTCTGTGTTATTTTGTCGAGAGGGGGAGATGTATATGTTGAGATAGATGTGTGGCCACACGAGGAAGGGTAGAGTCTGGAATGATGATATATGAGATAGAGTTGGGGTAGCACCAATTGAAGAGAAGCTTGTCCAACATCGTCTGAGATGGTTTGGGCATTTTCAGCGCGGGCCTCCGGAAGCTCCAGTGCATGGCGGACGGCTAGACCTGGTGGAGAATGTCAAGAGAGATCGGGGCAGACCAAATTTGACATGGAAGGAGTCCGTTAAGAGAGACCTGAAGGATTGGAGTATCACCAAAGAACTAGCTATGGACAGGGGTGCGTGGAAGCTTGCTATCCATGTGCCAAAGCCATGAGTTGGTCGCGAGATTTTATGGGTTTCACCTCTAGCCTACCCCAACTTGTTTGGGACTAAAGGCTTTAGAGGGCTCTTGCATGCCAGCTACTAGGCATGCAACTTCAAGTGTCGCTGTCGGGAGTGGGGCAGTTGCATCTTTACCAATAGGCACACAACTGCGGGTGTTCCCCCGTAATGCAACTATAACTCTGTGATGTTATGTCCAAGAGGTGGGGCAGTTGCCTGTTTGCTACTAGGCACGCAACAACAAGTGTCAGTCATGAGTGCAATTGCCTGTCTTCAATGGGACTGCAACTTTGTGTTGTTTTGTCGGACAGTTGCTGTTGGGAAATGTAGCATGCAATTTCAAAAAAAAATCCTACGCTCGCGCAAGATCTATCTAGGAGATGCATACACTACTAGGGAAAACCTTATACACAGAATCTTAGCAGCAGTGCGGCACAAAAAGAAGCGCTACTGCTAATTAGTAGTAGCGCGGGTTTTTATCCCTCGCTACTACTAAGTTGATAGTAGTAGCGTGGGTTTTTAACCCTAGCTACTACTAAGAGGTCTCTACCGTGCTCCCCGACACATGCCATAGTAATAGCGAGGGGTATAAGCCCACGCTACTACTAAGTTTATAGTAGTAGCGCGGTTTTATACCCGTCGCTACTACTAAGTACGAGGTATGTGAAGTCGCCATATCCTCGGCCGAATCCCCATCTCCTCTCCCAAATCCCTCCTCTCTTCCACCATTCTCTCCTCTCACTTTCCATATGCTCTCACATGGACCTCTTGCCCATGCGCCCATCCATCTCCGTGGCGCCGAAAGAGGCCGCCACGTCGCGCCACCGGCGTCTAGGAGCTCGCCAGTCTTCCACCGATGTCTAGGAGGCCGCCGCCCCACGCCACCACACCGGAGCACCTCACCACCGGTGACTAGCTCCGCTGCTCCCTACATCACCTTCCTCTCTCCCTCAGTTTTCCTTTCCTCTCTCTCCCTCTGGTTTCACTCACCCTCCCATGTCCATGCCCATGCAGGTCGTCGCCATGGAAGACCCGGAGCTATCTGGCATGTCAGGAAAATAAGCCCCACGCCGCGGCCTGGCTCTGCCATAGAAACGGGCCCTCTCCAACAGCCACTGTTGGATCTGGTCTTTCGCTGTCCGTTCATGCCTCCTGCGACGCCAATCATCGCTAGATCGAGCCACTGCTACCATTGACAACACGCACGGGATCGAGATTTTTTTTTGTTTTTGAAAGTAATAGCAGTAGCGCGGGATATAAGACCCGCCACAGCTAATTAGCAGTAGCGTTGTTTGCAACGCACGCTACAGCTAACCATGTACAGCAGTAGCATGTATCAACACGCGCTACTGCTACAAGTTAGTTGTGGCGTCGTATCAGTAGCGCGGGCACCCACGCTACTGATACACCCAAAACCCGCGTTGCTGCTAGGCTTTTCCCAAGTAGTGATAGCAACGATAGGGGGGAGTGTGTCTATGTACACTCATAGACCGAAAGCGCAATCGTTTGACAACGCGGTTGATGTAGTCGAACTTCTTCTTGTTCCGATCGATCAAGCACCGAACGTACGGCACCTCTGAGTTCTGCACACGTTCAGCTCGATGACGTCCCTCGAACTCTTGATCCAGCAAAGTGTCGAGGAAATAGATGAGTTCCGTCAGCATGACAACGTGGTGACGGTGATGGTGATGTGATCTGCACAGGGCTTCGCCTAAGCACTACGAGAATATGACCAGAAGCGTAAACTTAGAGGGGGGCACCACACACGGCTAACAATTGTTGGTGTGTGTTCTAGGCGCCCCCTCCCCACATATATATAGGTGGGAGGGGGAGGGGAACAACCTTGGGCGCCCCAAGTAGGAGGAATCCTACTTGGGGGCCCTATTCCAATTCGGCCTCCC
>NC_041392.1:25693154-25712176 GCF_002162155.2 Triticum dicoccoides | reverse complement strand
GAAAGAGGGAAGAGGGGGGAGGAAGGGGGAATCCTATTCCCTCTCTTTCCTTTCCTCCTCCCCTTGTCCTTCCCCACTTAGGCCGGCCCATATGGGGGGCGCACTAGCCCATTGTGGCTGGTGTGTTTCCCCTCTTGACCCATAAGTCCCATATCTTTTGTCGGGGGTGCCCGGAACCCCTTCTGGTGACCTGATATGTATCCGGTACCCTCCGAAACACTTCTAATGTCCAAATACTATCGTCCTATATATCAATCTTTACCTCTCGACCATTTCAAGACTCCTTGTCATGTCCGTGATCTCATTC
Organism: Triticum dicoccoides; assembly: GCF_002162155.2. NCBI lineage: Eukaryota > Viridiplantae > Streptophyta > Magnoliopsida > Poales > Poaceae > Triticum > Triticum dicoccoides. The sequence continues at coordinate 25,711,869 of NC_041392.1, read as the reverse complement.
GGGACTCCGAACAACATTCGGTTACCAAATCACATAACTCATATAATACAATATCGTCATTGAACGTTAAGCGTGCGGACCCTACGGGTTTGAGAACTATGTAGACATGACCGAGGCACCTCTTCAGTCAATAACCAATAGTGGAACCTGGATGCTCATATTGGCTCCTACATATTCTACGAAGATCTGTATCGGTCGAACCGTTATGACAACATACACAATTCCCTTTGTCCGTCGGTATGTTATTAATTTGCCCGAGATTCGATCATCGGTATCTCTATACCTAGTTCAATCTCATTACCGGCAAGTCTCTTTACTCGTTCCATAATACATCATCACTCTACTAACTCATTAGTCATTTGCTTGCAAGGCTTATTATGATGTGCATTACCGAGAGGACCCAGAGATACCTTTCTGATACTCGGAGTGACAAATCCTAATTTCGATTCATGCCAACCCAACAAAACACCTTCGGAGATACCTGTAGAGCATCTTTATAATCATCTAGTTACGTTGTGACGTTTGATAGCACACAAGGTATTCCTCCGGTATTCGGGAGTTGCATGATCTCATAGTCAAAAGAATATGTATTTGACATACATGAAAGCAGTAGCAATAAATTGTACGATCAAATGCTAAGCTAACGGATGGGTCTTGTCCATCACATCATTCTCCTAATGATGTGATCCCATTATCAAATGACAACTCATGTCCATGGTTAGGAAACCTTAACCATCTTTGGTCAACGAGCTAGTCTAGTAGAGGCTCACTAGGGATATGGTGTTTTGTTTATGTATTCACACATGTATCAAGGTTTCCGATCAATACAATTATAGCATGAATAATAAACCTTTATCATGAATAAGGAAATATAAAATAACAACTTTATTATTGCCTCTAGGGCATATTTCCTTCAGTTGTATGTGTACCAATAGGCACATAACTGCAGGTGTGTCCCCAAGTACAACCTCAACTCGGTGGTGTTTTGTCCAGAGAGGGGTTGTTGCATGTGTGCTACTAGGGACACAAATACAAGTGTCACCCTTGACTACAACTAGATGTCTTCAATGTGACTGCAACTCTATGTTATTCTGGTAGCAGGGGGTAGTTGCATGTTTGCCCACTAGGCGCACAATTACAAGTGATGCCTTCGACTACAATAATATGCTTCCAATGCGACTGTAACTCGGTAGTGTTTTTTTGGGGAAAAGGAAGCGAGGATGAAGGGAGACGATAGTTAAGTGTCTGTCATTAGGCACACAACAAAAATGTCTTCAACACGATTGCAATTCACCAATATTCTGTCGAGTGAGAGGGGACAGTTGTGTGCCTATTACAAGACACAAAATTGCAAATATATAAATTTTACATTTTTTAAGTGCACAACTACTTAAAGCTAAAGGGAAAAGAGAAGAAAGAAAAAGAAAGTTGAAATAGAAGACAAAGACCATAGAAAAAGCAAAAAATAACAAGGTATCAACAGCCCTGACGTTCTGAAGCCCATGTTACAAGTCAAACCCAGAAAGCCTTTGCGCTCGCGATAATCATCAATCGGGTTGTGCCCGTGGGGTTTCAAAACCCAAGTCAAGTCACAAACACCTAATACGCTACAAGCAAAACACGAACTAATTAGGCATGTTGACGTCAGCGACCGAGGCTTAATCATGTCTCAGTCGACTAAGACGTAGACTGACTCTATAAAATACATACAAATAATTCCATGCTACTAAACTTCCGTACAAACAAATCACGTTGTCAACTAGAAAAAAACATGTTTTTGTTTTTCGCAAAAAAGAAAAAGAAAAAAATAGGTTGTTGTTATTTTAAATGCTTTATTATTTGCTCTTTTACCATCTCATCTATTATTTGCTCTTTTACCATCTCATCTATTCAGGCATCTACTGTTTTCCAATGAATAAGCATCATCGTCTCTTTCAACATCATTTATTTTTACCTCCATTACCAAATATTAGTAAAGCCATATACGTGCTTGTTGTCTACCCGAGTCAGACACCAGGTCTTTTTTCGAAATGGAGTTAGACACCAAGTCAGGAATAGACGGCGCCACTAAATTCTAAGCTGTGTGACGGGTCTCAAAATAGTCATATGTTTGTAAAATCATGCCATGAAGGAAGTTGCTAAGTTATCTAGTTATTATTCCACCCATCTGGGGCATAGAAAATGAAGCAAATTTTGGAAATGAATCCTCCATGTAGCAATTTAATAATGTACGTAGATAGACAAATCTAAGAGGTAATGTGACAAAACAATCATGATCTATTTAACTAAAGTACTGAACAGAGATAACCTAATAGTTCATATGATAATTACCTTTTTAAAATTACCTACTTAGTTAGTCTATGAAAGCATAGTTCTTATGTCTGCTCACTTCCTAATATGTATACCATATATATGCATACGTTCTGGATAAAAAGAACGGCATACAGTGATTCATCTTTCTGAAAACAATATACAACTGTAGGACCAAATAGTATATATTGAGATGTTACAAACAGTGCCAAACAAAACTGTGCAGTAGTATTTACAAATGGTGTGCCTTATTAGTGAAAGACATGGAGTACTGCCATACAAACAATCAACTCAACAGACATGAGCACAGAATTGTTGCCAGCCTTACATGCTAGCATGTTGACAAACACCTTGTTTCTTCATGCATACACATACTATATTATCTTAGCAGAATTGTTGAACGATAGCATGCACCAAAGATCACAAACATAGCGAGTCTCTGAATTTTTTATCCAAATAAATCTGTCACACTATTACACATTTATTAGTAAGAGCAAGTACTCCATAGTTAACCTAGCTAAGTCTAACTTTCCTTTATGAAATTCACAAAAGAGATAAAAATAAGTCATGACCTGTTATATGCAAGTATCTTTGATAAAATTCTATAGGGAAACCATCTGGACCAGGGGCCTTATTGTGTTTCATGTCAAAAACAGCAACCTTAATTTCTTCTAGAGTAAATTCTCTATCTAATATTTTTCTATCTATATCATTCAAAACAGCAGGCATAGCAATATCCAGAGATAAATTGCTCACACGTTCAGTAGGGCCAAACAATTTTTTATAAAAAGAAGTGGCATGCAACAATAAATCTCAATCTCCTTGTATCACTTCATTAGTAGCAATATTAAGAGAAATAATTCTTTTTTTCTTTTTCTGCTACTAGCTCTAGACATAAAATAAGTTGTCAGAGCATCTCCCTCTAGCAATTCTTTCTCCTTCGATCTCTGCAACCAATTAATCTCTTACTCCTTTCTAATTTTTCTAGTTTCTCCTCTAATCCTTTCCTCGTGAGATACTTATCTTTTGTTAAACCTACCATCTCACTCGCTCTATCAATACCGTCTATAGTTTGTGTAAGAAAGAATTTCTGGTTTTTATGCATTCAGACATAATTAGAAATTCCATCCTTTAAGTATTTTTCGTAAGCTCCCTGGCTCTTCTCTACCACCGATCTAGTAAGTTTTTGCCAAAATATACATTACATAAAACATTAATAACTACCACATTCAAATCTTCTCTCAAAAACCAACAAAGTTCAAATTTGAAAGGCCTAGTGATCTTAGGTGAATTTAAGCCAAAGTCTAATAGCAAGGGAGCATGATCTGAAAGTACTCTAGGTAATGCTCTAAGAAACATCAAGGGAAATAAAAGTTCATGAGATAAAGGCATCAAAATTTTGTCTAGTTTCTCAAAAACTGGATTTTCCTGATTATTCATGTTGGAAATATGCCCTAGAGGCAATAATAAAATGGTTATTATTGTATTTCCTTGTTCATGATAATTGTCTATTGTTCATGCTATAATTGTATTATCCGGAAACCGTAATACATGTGCGAATACATAGACCACAACATGTCCCTAGTAAGCCTCTAGTTGACTAGCTCGTTGATCAATAGATGGTCATGGTTTCCTGATCATGGACAATGGATGTCATTCATAACGGGATCACATCATTAGGAGAATGATGTGATGGACAAGACCCAATCCTAAGCCTAGCACAAGATCGTGTAGTTCGTATGCTAAAGTTTTTCTAATGTCAAGTATCATTTTCTTAGACCATGAGATTGTGCAACTCCCGGGTACCGTAGGAATGCTTTGGGTGTACCAAAAGTCACAACGTAACTAGGTGGCTATAAAGGTGCACTGCGGGTATCTCCGAAAGTGTCTGTTGGGTTGTCACGAGTCGAGACTGGGATTTGTCACTCCGTGTAACGGAGAGGTATCTCTGGGCCCACTCGGTAGGACATCATCATAATGTGCACAATGTGACCAAGGAGTTGATCACGGGATGATGTATTACGGAACGAGTAAAGAGACTTGCCAATAACGAGATTGAACGAGGTATCAGGATACCGACGATCGAATCTCGGGCAAGTATCATACCGATAGACAAAGGGAATTGTATACGGGATTGATTGAATCCTTGACATCGTGGTTCATCCGATGAGATCATCGTGGAACATGTGGGAGCCAACATGGGTATCCAGATCCTACTATTGGTTATTGGCCGGAGAGTTGTCTCGGTCATGTCTACATGGTTCCCGAACCCGTAGGGTCTACACACTTAAGGTTCAATGACGCTAGGGTTATAGGGAAAGTATGTACGTGGTTACGAATGTTGTTCGGAGTCCCGGATGAGATCCCGGACGTCACGACGAGTTCTGGAATGGTCCGGATGTAAAGATTTATATATGGGAAGTCCCGTTTTGGACACCGGAAAAGTTTCGGGTGCTATCGGTAACGTACCGGGACCATCGGGAGGGTCTCGGGGTTCCACCAGGTGGGGCCACCAGACCCAGAAGGCTGCGTGGGCCAAGTGTGGGAGGGGACCAGCCCCAGGTAGGCTGGTGCGCCCCCCACCAAGGCCCAAGGCGCAGGAAGAGTGGGAGGGGGCAAACCCTAGGTCCAGATGGGCCTTAAGGCCCACCCTAGGGCACCCCCTCTCTCCCTCTCCCCTCTGGCCGCCACCCTAGATGGGATGTAGGGCTGCCGCCCCCCCCCCCCCCCTTGGGGAGGGAACCCTAGAGGGGGCACAGCCCCTCCCTTTCCCCTATATATACTTGAGGTATGGGGCTGCCCAACACATGTGGTTTGCTCTCTCTCTTGGCGCAGCCCTACCCCTCTCCCTCCTCGTCTCTCGTAGTGCTTGGCGAAGCCCTGCTGGAGTACCGCGCTCCTCCACCATCACCACGCCGTCGTGCTGCTGCTGGACGGAGTCTTCCCCAACCTCTCCCTCTCTCCTTGCTGGATCAAGGCGCGGGAGACGTCACCGGGCTGTACGTGTGTTGAACGCGGAGGCGCCGTTGTTCGGTGCTTAGATCGGAATCGACCGCGATCTGAATCGCTGCGTGTACGACTCCACCAACCGCGTTCTTGCAACACTTCCGCTTAGCGATCTACAAGGGTATGTAGATGCACTCCCCTTCCCCTCGTTGCTAGATTACTCCATAGATTGATCTTGGTGACACGTAGGAAAAATTTTAAATTTCTGCTACGATCCCCAACAATGGCATCATGAGCTAGGTCTATGCGTAATTTCTATGCACGAGTAGAACACAAAGTAGTTGTGGGCGATGATTTGTTCAATTTGCTTGCCGTTACTAGTCTTATCTTGATTCGGCGGCATTGTGGGATGAAGCGGCCCAGACCGACCTTACACGTACGCTTACGTGAGACTGGTTCCACCGACTGACATGCACTTGATGCATAAGGTGGCTGGCGGGTGTCTGTCTCTCCCACTTTAGTCGGATCGGATTCGATGAAAAGGGTCCTTATGAAAGGTAAATAGCAATTGGCATATCACCGTTGTGGTTTTGCGTAGGTAAGAAACGTTCTTGCTAGAAACCCATAGCAGCCACGTAAAACATGCAACAATAATTAGAGGACGTCTAACTTGTTTTTGCAGGGTATGCTATGTGATGTGATATGGCCAAAAGGATGTGATGAATGATATATGTGATGTATGACATTGATCATGTTCTTGTAATAGGAATCACGACTTGCATGTCGATGAGTATGACAACCGGCAGGAGCTATATGAGTTGTCTTAATTTATTTATGACCTGCGTGTCAATGAAAACGCCATGTAATTACTTTACTTTATTGCTAACCGTTAGCCATAGTAGTAGAAGTAATAGTTGGTGAGGCAACTTCATGAAGACACAGTGATGGAGATCATGATGATGGAGATCATGGTGTCATGCCGGTGACGATGGTGTTCATGCCGCGCCTCGAAGATGGAGATCAAAGGCGCTAGATGATATTGGCCATATCATGTCACTTTATGATTTGCATGTGATGTTTGTCATGTTTACATCTTATTTGCTTAGAACGACGGTAGCATAAATAAGATGATCCCTCGCAATAATTTCAAGAAAGTGTTCCCCCTAACTATGCACCGTTGCTAAGGTCCGTTGTTCCAAAGCACCACGTGATGATCGGGTGTGATAGGTTCTAACGTTCGCATACAACGGGTGTAAGCCAGATTTACACATGCAATACACTTAGGTTAACTTGACGAGCCTAGCATGTACAGACATGACCTCGGAACACGGAAGACCGAAAGGTCGAACATGAGTCGTATAGTGGATACGATCAACATGAAGATGTTCACCAATGATGACTAGTCTATCTCACGTGATGATCGGACACGGCCTAGTTGACTCGGATCATGTACCACTTAGATGACTAGAGGGATGTCTATCTAAGTGGGAGTTCATTAAATAACCAGATGAACTTAATTATCATGAACATAGTCAAAAGGTCTTTGCAAATTATGTCGTAGCTCACGCTTTGGTTCTACTGTTTTAGATATGTTCCTAGAGAAAATTTAGTTGAGAGTTGACAGTAGCAATTATGCGGACTGGGTCCGTGAACTGAGGATTGTCCTCATTGCTGCACAGAAGGGCTATGTCCTTAATGCACCGCTTAGTGCGTTGAACCTCGAGCGTCGTCTGTAGATGTTGGGAAACATCTGACATACACGTTTTGATGACTACGTGATAGTTCAGTGCGTAATATTAACGGTTTAGAATTGTGGCACCAAAGACGTTTTTGAAACGTCGCAGAACATATGAGATGTTCCAAATACTGAAATTGGGATTTCAGACTAGTGCCCACGTCAATAGATATGAGACCTCTGACAAGTTTCTTAAGCCTGTAAACTAAGGGAGAAAAGCTCAATCGTTGAGCATGTGCTCAGATTGTCTGAGTACTACAATCGCTTGAATCGAGTGGGAGTTAATCTTCCAGATGAGATAGTGATAGTTCTCCATAGTCACTGCCACCAAGCTATTAGAGCTTAGTGATGAACTATAACATATCAGGGATAGACATGATGATCCTTGAGCAATTCGCGATGTTTGACACCGTGAAAGTAGAAATCAAGTAGGAGCATCAATTGTTGATGGTTAGTAAAACCACTAGTTTCAAGAAGGGCAAGGGAAAGAAGGGATACTTCATGAGACGGCAAATTAGTTGCTGCTCTAGTGAAGAAACCCAAGGTTGAACCAAACCCGAGACTAAGTGCTTCTATAATGAGGGGAACGGTCACTGAAGCAGAACTACCCTAGATCCTTGGTAGATGAGAAGGATAGCAAGGTCGACAGAAGTATTTTGAATATACATTATATTATTGTGTACTTTACTAGTACTCCTAGTAGCACCAGGGTAATAAATACCGGTTCGGTTGCTAAGTGTTAGTAACTCGAAATAAAAGGCTACAGAGACTAGCTAAAGGTGAGGTGACGATATGTTGGAAGTGTTTCCAAGGTTGATGTGATCAAACATCGCACGCTCCCTCTACCATCGAGATTGGTGTTAAAACCTAAATAATTGTTATTTGGTGTTTACGTGGAGCATAGACATGATTGGATTATGTTTATCGCCACACGGTTATTCATTTAAGGAGAATAATGGTTACTCTGTTTATTTGAATAATACCTTCAATGGTCTTGCACCTAAAATGAATGGTTTATTGAATCTCGATCGTAGTGATACACATGTTCATGCCAAAAGATATAAGATAGTAATGATAGTACCACGTACTTGTGGCACTGCCATTTGAGTCATGTTGGTGTAAAACGCATGAAGAAGCTCCGCGTTGATGGATCTTTGGACTCACTCGTTTTTGAAAAGATTGAGACATGTGAACCATGTCTATTGGTAGATATGCATGAAGAAACTCCATACAGATGGATCGTTTGGACTCACTTGATTTTGAATCACTTGAGACATGCAAATCATACCACATGGGCAAGATGACTGAAATACCTCGTTTTCAGTAAGATGGAACAAGAAAGCAACTTGTTGGAAGTAATACATTTTGATGTGTGCAGTCCAATGAGTGCTGAGGCACGCAGTGGATATCGTTATGTTCTTACTTCACAGATGATTTGAGTAGATGCTGAGTATATTTACTTGATGAAACACAAGTCTGAATTATTGAAAGGTTCAAGTAATTTCAGAGTGAAGTTGAAGATCGTCGTGACAAGATGATAAAATGTCTATGATATGATCATAGAGACGAATATCTGAGTTACGAGTTTGGCACACAATTAAGACATTATGGAAATTGTTTCACAACTAATACCGCCTGGAACACCATAGTGTGATGGTGTGTCCGAACATCATAACTGCACCCTATTGGATATGGTGCATACCATGATGTCTCTTATAAAATTACCACTATCGTTTATGGGTTAGGCATTAGAGACAACCGCATTCACTTTAAATAAGGCATCACACAATTCCGTTGAGACGACACCGTATGAACTATGGTTTAGAGAAACCTAAGCTGTCGTTTCTTAAAAGTTTGGGGCTGCGATGCTTATGTGAAAAAGTTTTAGGCTAATAAGCTCGAACCCAAAGCGGATAAATGCATCTTCATAGAATACCCAAAAATAGTTGGGTATACCTCCTATTTCAGATCCGGAAGCAAAAGTGATTGTTTCTAGAAACGGGTCCTTTCTCGAGGAAAAGTTTCTCTCAAAAGAATTGAGTGGGAGGATGGTGGAGACTTGATGAGGTTATTGAACCGTCACTTCAACTAGTGTGTATCAGGGCACAAGAATTTGTTCCTGTGGCACCTACACCAATTGAAGTGGAAGCTTATGATAGTGATCATGAAACTTCGGATCAAGTCACTACCAAACCTCATAGGTCGACAAGGATGCGTACTACTTCAGAGTGGTACGTAATCCTGTCTTGGAAGTCATGTTGCTAGACAACAATGAACCTATGAGCTATGGAGAAGTGATGGTGGGCCCGGATTCCGACGAATGGCTCGAGGCCATAAAATCCGAGAGAGGATCCATGTATAAAAACAAAGTATAGACTTTGGAAGAACTACTTGATGGTCGTAAGGTTGTTGGGTGTAGATGGATTTTAAAAGGAATACAGACATTGATGGTAAGTGCCACCATTAAGAAAGCTCGACTTGTCGTTAAGATGTTTTCCGACAACTTCAAGGAGTTGACTACGATGAGACTTTCTCACTCGTAGCGATGTTAAGAGTCTGTTGGAATTATGTTAGCAGTTACTGCATTATTTATGAAATCTTGCAGAAAGAATGTCAAAACATTGTTTCCTCGACGTTTTTCTTGAGGAAAGGTTGTATGTGATACAACCAGAAGGTTTTGTCAATCCTGAAAGATGCTGACAAGTATGCAAAGCTCCAGCAATCCTTCTAAGGATTGGAGTAAGCATCTCGGAATTGGAATGTACGCTTTGATGAGATGATCAAAGATTTTGGGTTTATACAAAGTTTATGAGAAACTTGTATTTCCAAAGAAGTGAGTGGGAGCACTATAGAATTTTTGATGAGTATATGTTGTTAACATATTGTTGATCAGAAATGATGTAGAATTTCTGGAAAGCATACAGGGTTATTTGAAAAGTGTTTTTCAATGGAAACCTGGATTAAGCTACTTGAACATTGAGCATCAAGATCTATAAGGATAGATCAAAGCGCTTAATAGTACTTTCAAATGAATACATACCGTGACAAGATTTTGAAGGAGTTCAAAATAGATCAACAAAGAAGGAGTTCTTAGCTGTGTTACAAGGTGTGAATATTGAGTAAGACTAAGACCTGACCACGGCAGAAGAGAGAGAAAGGACGAAGGTCGTGCCCTATGTTTTAGACGTAGGCTCTACAGTATGCTATGCTGTGTACCGCACCTGAAGTGTGCCCTGCCATGAGTCAGTCAAGGGGTACAAGAGTGATCCAGGAATGGATCACATGACAGCGGTCGAACTTATCCTTAGTAACTAGTGGACTAAGGAATTTTCTCGATTATGGAGGTGGTAAAAGAGTTCGTCGTAAAGGGTTACGTCGATGCAAACTTTGACACTAATCCGGATGACTCTGAGTAGTAAACCAGATTCCTATAGTAGAACAGTTATTTGGAATAGCTCCAAGTAGCGCGTGGTAGATGCATCTACAAGATGACATGGAGATTTGTAAAGCACACATGGATCTGAAAGGTTCAGACTCATTGACTAATAAACCTCTCTCACAAGCAAGATATGAACAAACCCCATGGGTGTTGGATTCATTACAATCACATAGTGATGTGAACTAGATTATTGACTCTAGTGCAAGTGGGAGACTGTTGGAAATATGTCCTAGATGCAATAATAAAATGGTTATTATTGTATTTCCTTGTTCATAATAATTGTCTATTGTTCATGCTATAATTGTATTATCCCGAAACCGTAATACATGTGTGAATACATAGACCACAACATGTCCCTAGTAAGCCCCTAGTTGACTAGCTCGTTGATCAATAGATGGTCATGTTTCCTGATCATGGACATTGGATGTCATTGATAACGGGATCACATCATTAGGAGAATGATGTGATGGACAAGACCCAATCCTAAGCCTAGCACAAGATCGTGTAGTTCGTATGCTAAAGTTTTTCTAATGTCAAGTATCATTTCCTTGGACCATGAGATTCTGCAACTCCCAGATACCGTAGGAATGCTTTGGGTGTACCAAACGTCACAACATAACTGGGTGGCTATAAAGGTGCATTGCGGGTATCTCCGAAAGTGTCTGTTGGGTTGGCACGAATCGAGACTGGGATTTGTCACTCCGTGTAATGAAGAGGTATCTCTGGGCCCACTCGGTAGGACATCATCATAATGTGCACAATGTGACCAAGGAGTTGATCACGGGATGATGTATTACGGAACGAGTAAAGAGACTTGCCGGTAATGAGATTGAACGAGGTATAGGGATACCAACGATCGAATCTCGGGCAAGTATCATACCGATAGACAAAGGGAATTGTATACGGGATTGATTGAATCCTTGACATCGTGGTTCATCCGATGAGATCATCGTGGAACATGTGGGAGCCAACATGGGTATCCAGATCCCGCTGTTGGTTATTTGCCAGAGAGTTGTCTCGGTCATGTCTACATGGTTCCCGAACTCGTAGGGTCTACACACTTAAGGTTCGATGACGCTAGGATTATAGGGAAAGTATGTACGTGGTTACCGAATGTTGTTCGGAGTCCCGGATGAGATCCCGGACGTCACAAGGAGTTCCGGAATGGTCCGGAGGTAAAGATTTATATATGGGAAGTCCCATTTTGGACACCGGAAAAGTTTCGGGTGCTATCGGTAACGTACCGGGACCACCGGGAGGGTCCCGGGGGTCCACCAGGTGGGGCCACCAGCCCCAGAAGGCTGCGTGGGCCAAGTGTGGGACGGGACCAGCCCCAGGTAGGCTGGTGCGCCCCCCCACCAAGGCCCAAGGAGCAGGGAGAGTGGGAGGGGGCAACCCCTAGGTCCAGATGAGCCTTAAGGCCCACCCTAGGGCGCCCCCTCTCTCCCTCTCCCCTCTGGCCGCCACCCTAGATGGGATCTAGGGCTGCCCCCCCCCCCCCCTTGGGGAGGGAACCCTAGGGGGGCGCAGCCCCTCCCTTTCCCCTATATATACTTGAGGTATGGGGCTGCCCAACACATGTGATTTGCTCTCTCTCTCTTGGCGCAGCCCTACCCCTCTCCCTCCTCGTCTCTCGTAGTGCTTGGCGAAGCCCTGCTGGAGTACCGCGCTCCTCCACCATCACCACGCCGTCGTGCTGCTGCTGGACGGAGTCTTCCCCAACCTCTCCCTCTCTCCTTGCTGGATCAAGGCGCGGGAGACGTCACCGGGCTGTACGTGTGTTGAACGCGGAGGCGCCGTTGTTCGGTGCTTAGATCGGAATCGACCGCGATCTGAATCATTGCGCGTACAACTCCACCAACCGCGTTCTTGCAACGCTTCCGCTTAGCGATCTACAAGGGTATGTAGATGCACTCCCCTTCCCCTCGTTGCTAGATTACTCCATAGATTGATCTTGGTGACACGTAGGAAATTTTTTGAATTTCTGCTACGATCCCCAACAATTCGACCATGTAAAACATCTACCAGCTAGTTCTACTTCTTTCAACTGCCAGCTTTCTATAATTGCATTAAATAAATGAGACCATTTATTAAGAGGTTTATTTCTACTGGACTGTCCTCTCTTCTTGATAATGTTAAAATCTCCTCCAACAATAATAGGAAAATTAGTAAAGCAACAAATTTGTACTAACTCAACTAGAAAATATTCTTTATCTTTACTTTGAGGAGCTCCATACACATTCACTATGTGCCTCTTTTCACCAGTGATTTTATCTGAACTAGCTAGGAATCTAATATGATGAGAACCTTTTTCAGATTCCAACACATTAGAAAAATCATTATTAACGCCAAGCAGCAACCCTCCTGACTGTCCAAGAGCAGGTAACGTTGTGACTCTTTGTCGCCCGAATTGCAATATTTGATTATTGAGCCATATAAATTTACCCTGGAAAAAAATCGAGATCAAAACAAAAAGGACAAATCCGCCACAAATATCTTGGTTTTGAGTTGTTTATCCCTAACTATGTCTAATTTGGATTTGTATATTTGATGGATTATAAACACATGTCTTCTGAGGTTTCACAAACTTCTTATTTTTTAATAACATTAAATTTTGTTTTTCATGCAATAATATGGAGAGTGATATTTTCTCCGGCTGGAAACAGGTGATGTCGAAGTGTCCGCGTGAGACGGGAGGTGCATGAGACTAGTCACAGTGGTGAGTAACTTAGAGTAGTAACATGCATATGTTACTAGTCTATGTTTCTACCTCCACAGTGGGTAGTAACATGTGTTGTGTCATGCATTACTTCATTTATTATGTTGTAGACTCATTTTTTTATATGTGTGTGGTGTTATAGTAACTAGTTATGTTACCACATGCCTCTCTTTCTTTATTAATTATATACCATATCATTTATTTTATCTAGATAAGTGTGATATTATCATCTATGTTACTCCCACTGTGGGTAGTCTGACAAGACAGGCGAAACGTGGGACCTCCCCTTTTATGGCCACAATCAACGAAAAGTGGGGTCCCGTTGCCCATACGCTGCATGGGCGATGTACTCGCGGATGTCGCTGCTCGGTGTACTATGCAGAATCGTCGCTGAAAGAACCATTATCGCATGGAAAACACGTTTCCTGACCGCCGCGAGGGGATAAGGAAGAGGGACTTGAGCGCGCGGTGGGCGTGAGACGGACACAGGCGGACGCGCGCGGTGGGCTTCAATCCAACAGAGCGCGCGCGGCCGGATTGCATGGTCCGAGGAGCGCACGCGATCTACGTGTTTTCCTGTGCCGCATAGGGTATGTCGGCGTTCGAGACCACCACGGTGCCCATGCTTTGGCCTGACCTGCCTGTTTAGATGGCAAATCAAATCACACAACACAACACAGGCGCGTTTCCTTTTCTGTCCAAGTAGCTCTCAAGTGCTACAGGTAGGGCAAATCACGTGTTATTGCCGACTTGTACATGTCTCTACCTATCGTTTATTAGTGTGCCGCCGTTTGGGCTAGATGTCTACTGGTGCGCCTACCAGTTTTGGTGTTATCGCTGACCTTGAGACCTTGCCAGGGGAGAAGGTTCCAGCTAGTATGGACGGCTCCGGCCGTCGGAAAGACGGAAACATCAAGATCAGTGCTGATGGAGGGATTGATAATGATAAGAAGAGGAGCAGTCAGTGCTGTTTGTCGAGATGCAACGGGACTTCACCCTGGACCCTCGGCGCTTGTTTGTGAGGGACTTACTGGTCCGGAAACTTTGGAAGCCATTGCTTGCAGCGAGGCCTTGCCCTTTGCCTTTGATCTCAATACATCTTGGAAGTCCAGATACAGGTACCGAGTTCGTCCAAGTGGTAGGAAATTGGAGGGAGATGAACCCATGTGCTTACGGAGTCATGGAAAAAGAATTCCAGGCAAAGCTAGCCATGCTCCAAGAGGTCTCCCTGAGTCATAAACATAGGTCATGCAATGTTGAAGCTCATAATAATCTTGTTAAAGCTGCAACACCCCCTTGAGAGTGGACGCCATCTTTGGCTCACATCCAATCCACCTATAGTACGTTTGCATCCTCTGAATATTTGCAATAAAGCTATATGGTGTTCTCAAAAAGAAAAAGAAAACCGACTTGTTTGTTGTCCCGTTCACTCGGCTGCTTCCTGTGGCTCTTTGAAGTGTAAGCTGGTTTGGTCCCATCGAAAAGAGAAACAGGCGGACACACCAATCCTCAAATGCTGAAATCACGTGTGCACACACATGTCAAATTATCACACTACCAACTGGCGCCACATGCCATGAATCTTCTATTAATATATTATAACCAAATAAGTCATCACCTTCGTCTACGTATGCTACAAAAAATACTCCATTGAATTTAATTATAACGGTTAAAAATCAAAAAATGTAATTTACATACATAGGTTTAGGAATCCCTTCCTGATCCAACCGTCAGGCTTAGACAACGTGATTCCTTCTTGCTTACATATAGGTTTACGATTCCCATCCCGATGCAGCCACGCATGGTTGGTCGTAATGGGGCTCAGCCAACGTGAGATCATGTCATGGGTCCATATTGCAATCTCAACCATTTATATGTTTTTACAAGGCAATGGTGAATCTCAGTCATTGGTTTTCTGTTGTCCTAATAATACCAACTAATTGCCTATGTGTTGCAAGGGGGGCATATTTATGATTCAACATCAATCATGTCCGGCATATATCAGATCGCGCATGTCCCACATATAGTAAGAATAATTTGATTGAGTTAATGTAATTATAGTGCACCCACCAACAGGAGCACTGCAAAAGATTTAATTTAATTTTTTTGGATAAGATTTGATTTGATTATTATTTTTGTGGATAAGATTTATTTTGACTACCTTTTTCCGGATAAGATTTTATATGATTTGATTGAGTTAATGCAGGGCGTGGGGTAGAGAGGCTTCACTAACAGACGTGATCACCAACTCCCGTTTAGTAGTAAAGATATAGGTTTAGGACTCCAATAATATTAAACTCACGGGCCCTTTACATAATATTCCTTGCTAAACTCTCCACCGCCCTTGAATTTCAGGGGTGTGGACCCCTCACTCTAATCTCTTCCAATTAGATTAACCCAGCTAAGCATCCCTATCCCGCCATGCATGGCTGGCCGAAATCAAGCTTGGCCAACATGAGTCCCACTTGCTTACGTGTAGGTTTAGGCACTGCCATCCCGATCCAGCCATGCACGGCCGACCGAAATCGGGCTCAGCCAACGTGTTACATGCCACTACTCAATTAGTCTATATAAACGACGCTTTGTTCTCTGGCACTTACACACTTTAGCTGCAAAAAATACTACTACTAGTTATAGCGCAACAAGTTGTGGCCCACGGAATTGATCGAAAATCCATCTCTGATCACTCCAACTGATCGAAGGTAATATTGTCTCGCAATTCACCGTCCATGATTTTCATACTTTTCCCATTTGTACCATGCATGAGCTAGCTGAGAAAATCCATGAGCTTTAACGTTTCCTCGCAAGTCACAGCAGTGTGCAAATGAATCGATGCAAAGGCCAGGGGCATTTCCTCCTTTTCGAAAAGTAAAACCGTGTGCAAATCATACCTAACTCCTCGGTCCTCACAAAACCACCAGATCTCCATACTGCTGCGCTTGCAACATAGTAGTACTACGTGATTGTAGTGCAGCCTTATCACCATAGTAGTCACAACAGTGCTTATCACTGAACAAAGATAGAACAAGAAAAAAGTATTCTCGTTTTACCTATTGAGATCATTTCTTTAGGGAAAAATTTAGGGCATGTCTCTTGCGGTATATGAATGGGCCGGACATCTAAAATGGAGTGAGACTACATTTCAGATTCTTTTTGTTTGGCAGTGCAGGTGCACCTATGGAGAACTGCTGTGTGCAAAAGCTGGCCTGCGCCCTCCGGACGCCCGACGTGCCCACCCGGTACGTCGTGCGCGGGCACCAGGACCAGCAGCTCGCCACGACGGCCGTAGCGCCGGTCCCTGTTATCAACCTCCGCCTCCTTTCCAAGCAGGACGGCGGCGCTGCCGATGAGGCGGCGAAGCTCCGGTCAGCTATCGATTCCTGGGGCCTCTTCCTGGTAAGTAACAACCCTATCGGCTGCAGTCGGTTTCTCGGTAGTACTCCAGCATTTTCGAGAATGAACAAGCATGGATATCCATGTCGCTTTCATACGAATTAATGTTCCTGCAGATCAGTAACCACGGCGTAGACGCGGCCGTGATGGACGGCATGATGGCCGCATGCAGGGAGTTTTTCCGGCAGCCGCTTGAAGAGAAGCAGAGGCAAAGCAACCTGATCGGAGATGATCAGTACGAGGGGTACGGGAACTACGAGGGGTATGGGAACGACCAGGTGTCCTCGCCGGACCAGACCCTGGACTGGACTGACCGTCTCTACCTCAAGGTGGAGCCCGAGGGCGAGCGGCGCATTGCCCTCTGGCCAGCCCATCCCGAAAGCTTCAGGTGACCGACCTCACAGAGCCATCTCTTCACTACTTACCTGGCTCGAGTGAGGATTTATTGAAGGATCATCTGTGTATATGTTGTTGTATCGCAGGGATGTTCTGCACGAGTTCACGAAGAAATGTGGGGCAGTGAAGGACAATCTGCTCCGAGCAATGGCGAAGCTGCTGGAGCTTGACGACAACGACTACTTCGTGGACCAGCTTGTGGAGAAGCCTTTCACTAACGCTCGATGCAGTTACTACCCGGTGTGTCCGAGGCCGGAGCTCGTGTTCGGCCTCACGCCCCACTCTGATGGAACCGTTGTTGCTGTCCTCATGGTTGATGACAGCGTTGGTGGCCTGCAAGTTCTCAGAGATGGGGTCTGGTGGGATGTACCGATGGTACCTCACACACTACTGATGATTATGGGAGATCAAATGGAGGTAAACCTGCTGAAACATAATTATATCGTGTGTAATAGTATTGTTCGTAGCAAATTTAATACTAATTTATTTTCACATTACCAATGTATATATTTTTCGGTATATTGAATCTAGCCTCCATATATATTTAGGAAAAGAGGTAGTACGTATAAACTGTGGCTTAGTCCTACCCGGTAAAGACATCATCGTTTGCGTTGTTCAAGATTTATTTTATAGCCTAACAAAATTATTAATCTTTTCTACCCTTTTAATATAAAATACAATGATCAAAGTTACATGCCGGGGACCATGCATGAAATATGAATTGTTTAAGATTATGAGCTTTCGCCATAAAAAATTTAAGCTTTTGGACTGACGGACTTAAAACTTTTGTGACACAGATAATGAGCAATGGGATCTTTAAGAGCCCTGTGCATAGGGTCATGACAAACGCAAAGAAAGAGAGGATATCGGTTGTTCTAGACTACTCTATTGATCCTGAGAAAGAAATCGAGCCATCGGCTCAACTGGTCAATGAGAAGAGACCAGCCTTATACAGAAAAGTGAAGGTCAAGGACTACATTGTGGCACATTACACTCATTTTTCTCAAGGGAAAGAAGTCGTTCTGGGAAAACTGAAGATATAACTACGTATGGTACAATGCATTTCTTGCGACAGATATTTGTATCTTGTTTCATTACAAGGCAAGTGTGTATTTAATTCCATTGTCAAATAAGGAAGCAGATTTTAACATAGTGTCATGTTGTAATCCCATTGTTCAACAGCACATGTTGTCTCAAGTTTTGGCATGGTCTACATGCTAATGAATGGAAATAAAGTTGTAATATCATTAATGTATTTTTAATAAAACTAGCATTGGCCCTCGCATATGCGAGTGCAACGTCTTTCATGTGGCTGATTTTTTTTTAGTAAAATAGCATCTCCAGCAGGTGCACAAAAATTTTGCTCCCTAAAATAGTTTTAGCGCGCCACTGTAGCACTTTTAGTGAGGCAGACCCAACATTGCTTTAGCAGATGTCTAAAAACGCGTGCCCAAAAAAACACGCAGTGTAAATTGTGAAGCATGCGCAATCCGGCACCTCAAATTTGCAGCTTTTAATAGCGCTTTTCAGCGCGCGCCAAACTCTTTTTTGCGCGCGCACTGTTTTACAACTTCTGTTGGAGCTGTACGGCGCCTAAAAACCCAGATTTTAGCGTGCAACCCAATTTTTGGGCACCTATTGGAGATGCTCTGAGGCTGCATGCTTGTATATTCATACTAGTAGAAACCCCCTTACAGGTGTAGATAAATAGGGGCGTCGGCTTCAATATGTCACTGTAAAATTTGAAATTCACACATACGCACGTATGAAAAGAAGT
>NC_041392.1:25685561-25693144 GCF_002162155.2 Triticum dicoccoides | reverse complement strand
CACTTGGTCGTAATACCTTTGCTAATTCTAGTAAAAAACGTCCAGCCAGTTACGACCAATTGCCAGAGTGCTCCCTTCCTCGTTAACTGTCCCCTGGCCCACACATCTTTCCCGTGCATATCAAATGATTTACATGGTTTTGCATGGTAACCAGTAGTAAAACTACTTTCGCTCTCATGCACGGTAAAAGAAACTGGCACATATGGTAACGGACTAGATCTATTACGAGATGCCATACACCACTCCTTAATTCTCTGACATAAAATGATAGCTTTTATGCAACCAGTAACCCAATAAATTATGTTACTATATTTTACATGGTTGATTACCATGTGTGATTGGAGCAGACAAGTAATAAAGCAAAACTGTGGTGAGATGATGAACCATCACAAGCATACGGTAACCAAATTAATATTTTACTACATTTTTCATGGATGATTACTATATGTAATCAGGAGGACGCATATAATAAAAAAGTTGTGGCGGAGCGGTGAACCATTGCTGCAGCCAGTAACCGAATTAATTCAGTTACTATATCCAACATGGCTGATTACTAGTAGGTGGAAGAAAAATTGGAGGCCAAGGCACTAACCACGCGCATGTTTTCTGGTTGGTTGCACGCTGTTAGGCCGGAGCGTAGAATAAGCGTATTGCGCTCAGGCTCACTTTAGCACACCTATATATATATATATATATATATATATATATATATATATATATATATATATATATATATATAACTTAGATCATTACAACGATTGACCGCCAAAATATCTCACGTGCTGACAAATTAAGCTCAAGCTACGGGATCAGCTTTGATCGTCATTGCAGCTCCAGAATGTACCCACGCGCCGCTCCTTCTTGTCTTCCTCCTCCCTCGATCAGGCATGCGGCCAGTGTGTGCGCGGGTCCGGATGCGTCAACTATGGAGGCCGCAATAGCGGCAGGCGTTGTTGCGTCATCCGTGGCCTGCAAGGTGTCGTCCATGGCCGTTTCGAACGCAAACTGGGCAAAGCCCGCTTCAAGCAACCCGCATCCTCTGTGTTAGAGCGCGCATACATGAAGCTGGTCGTGCCCAGCACCGATTATGGGACGACCGGCGTGTACCCCGCCAGCTCTGTGAGCGCCATCGCGATGCATTTTGGCATGTGGAACGGTGCCGATGGAGGTGGGAGCATGAGCGGGGCCACAGGGCCGGTGGTGCACCAACAACAAATCCCGCCTACGATACCTCCTCAGAGTGACCAGTAGCACCCTCAAGTGGTTTTGGAAATGTTCTATGTATTGGTTCGAATCGGTTTTAGGACCTTTCGTGTGGTTTTTCTTTTTTATGTTTCTACGTGTTCTTTTTCTGCATCGGTTTTGTTTCCTTTTTCTTTTCTTTTAAATATATGTTGACTTTTTTTACTACACGGGGTACATTTTTCTATACACGTGTAACATCTATTTAATACACGTTGAATATTGTATGAATACATGTTGACCATTTTTTCAAATATACATTTGAATATATATTGTTGAATAAATGTTATACATTTCCAAATACATATTGAATATGTGTGAATGGTGTGGTTTTTTTATACAAACAGAATAACAATTTTACGTTCTATTGACATTTTTAAAATGTCAGGAACATTTTTAAAATGGATGACTTTTTTAAATGTCACCGATATTATTTGAATTATATGAAACATGTTACATATTAGTATATGAGAATTTTTACAAATTATGCGAACATCTATAAAAATGTCATGAACATATTTTTGGAATGAGTGAATATTTTTTAACATGTCACAAACATTTTTAGTAACACAAATATATTTTCGAAACGAGTGAACATTGTTTTTCATTTGACAACCATTTTTAGTGCTATCAAGATCTTAAAAGTTTCCTGTACATTTTGTACTGTGTATGAACATTTTTCAAACATGTGATGATTTTTTAAAAGAATTGAAGTAAAAAATTTCCAATTTAGAAAATATGAATAAAATTAATCAAATAAGAAAAGGAAAAAACTGTAGAACAGGACATGCGCTAGTTAGCCGGCGCTTCTCCCGCGCTAGACTAAACGCCGCCCATCTCCTCCTAGGTCCACAGACACTGCCTAGACCAGGCACCAGGCAACGTACGCAGTGCCAATGACAGCAGGCAGTCGAACAACAAGACAGGCAACTGCCCAACGAAAAGAAATCCTCAAATTCGGCTCACAGATTTAGCTTCCAGCTTCCCGGCGAAATCACGGATCAAGAAAATCGTTCGATGACAGAACTCTCAGATTCCCAAGCTACTAGCCTACTAGCCCATTTAGCTCATTTCTGGCCTGGCAGAGAGGCTCATTTCTTTTCTTCCCTCATACAAAACATTTCCTTTCACTTTGCGAAGGCAACTCTTCGTAAACAATCTAAACTCCACTTTTTTGTGATTCCTGAGATCCCCAAAACACTAGATCAGCGTTTCAACACTAAGACGTGCACGAGATCGGGGAAGCTAGCTTCGTGGAGCTGGACTATTCGGCTCAGCTTCGTACGTGGATTCAGCGAAGATGGAAGCTGGGCAGCTGCCGAACTGGCATGTATTCTATTTTTTTACTATCTATTTCCATATACATGAGAAACTTTTTTTTCTATACACATTTGATATTTTTCAAATTCTTAACTAATATTTTTAAATGTTCTATGTAAAGTGTTTTTTAATATGTATTTTGACTATGTGGAAGTATAAACAAAATTTAAAATAAAAACAAAAAACAGAAAGAAATTAGGCTGTGGCATGTGGCCTCACGCACGGCAAGGCCGGCCCATCTCACACTCACAAGAGCTATTTCTTACTTTAAGCGAGACAGAAGCTTACACTCGCATCAAAATCTACAGTTACCAGCCCACCCATTGGAACGAATGTAAAACAATGAATATTACAAAGAAAAAGGAGCGCGGGGTGGGACTATGACAGTGTATGATACCTTGATGAAATGTATGGGTGCTATACTTGAGGCGACACGCTCCGGTTTATTTCCCTTTTTCTCCTACTTGAAACGACTCAAGCTGGGTTTTCTCCGTTTGTTTGTTTTTTTCGTTTTATTTTGTTTCTTTTTCTTCTTCGCGTTTTTACTTGTTTTTTTCATTTTATTTTTCCTTTGGTTAATTTTGTCTCTTTTCCAGTTTTCATTTTTTGGTTTTTTATTTCTTTTTGCTTTTCATTCCACGTTTTTATATACTTGTTCAACATTTTTCAAATACTTCCTCAACATTTTTAGATACATGATCATCGTTTTTTCTCACATACTTGTTCAACATTTTTTCCATTTTTCAAATACTTGTTCAACATTTTTATATACATGATCAACATTTTTTCAAATAGTTGTTTAATATTTTCAAATATTTGTTCTACTATTTTTAAATACTTGTTCAATATTTTTAAAATACTTGTTCAACATTTTTGCAAATGTTTTTTGAAGAGTGTTTTTTTGTACAATATATATTTACAATATTTTAAAGTATAAACAAAAGTACAAAAAGAAAACATAAAACATAAAAAAAACAGGGAGAAGAGGCCGAAGCCTCCCGCGCTCATCCTCCGTCCCAGCATGCTTGCCCCTTGAGCGAGTCTGAAGCCAGACTCGCTGAAGGTAAGATATCGACGCACGCACATCTCGTTATAAGCGATACATAGGCACGGCCAAAGCTGGGTTTTATTCGGCCCATACCAAGCAACCGAGAAGCACATTAGTCATCATGCAACAGATGAGCTATATGTACTGCATATCAATTTCTATTAAAGCTTTCCAAAAGGCAACGATATTTAGACTAGGTCGATACTGTGGTGTCTATCTTTTTTCATGGTTTTCACAACATTATTATTTTCGGGGGTTTTACTGGGTTTTCACTGATTTTCTTTGTTTTTTATTTTTTTCATTTTTCAAACACATGTCTAAATCTTCCATACACATTTTTACATTTTTCTTATACACCAAAAATATGTTTTTATACATGTGTAAAAAATTAAGAACAAAATTAATATTTCTGTATTAAATGTTTTGATGTCTGCATTTGTCATACATTGGACATTTGGCATGTACATCTAGAATATTTCTGAATTCATGATAAAAAAAGTTCAAATATTTTTTTAACATTTTTTAGTACATGTGAAACATTTTTTTTGCGGGAATTACGTGTTAAAACATTTTTTTAGGACACGTTAAAACATTTTTTGTATGATACGAAATATTTTTTAACCTATGCAAAAAATTGTGTTCATTGGATAAAGTTTTTTCAAATGTAACAAAAACTTTGTTTGAAACACATGAACATTTTCTAAATGGAACACACATTTTTTAATGGTCTGAAACATTTTTTAATTGCATATTTTCTCTACAAAGTATAATATTAAAACAAATGCACGTACATCTTTTTGAAATGATTGAACAATTTCTGAAATGTCACATGCATTTTTTCGAATGGTACAAACATTTCCAAAATGTAGAGCGGACATTTTTTTAGGTTGTATATACATTTTCTAAATGGAATGAACATTCTTAAAAAATAACTAAATTATTTTTCATAATATATTAATTAGTATTTCAAAAACATAAGAAAAATCACATGCACAGTGTCAGCGTTACTAGACCACATGTTTTCTGCGCTAGCCCACTACCAGCTCCCTGGAAGTGAAATGAGTTTCAGTTTCAGAGTGTGGTAGGAGTGCTTGAATGGACTCCGAAATCGAGGCTTGAATTTTTATTCTGTGAGAGATCAAAGATTCGGGGAGGCGTACAAGGATGGTCGCAGCGCCAGTTTTCTTTCTAGCACACAGAGCAACCCGACTTGGTTGGCCCATTTGCACACTGTAGCGTCTCGAATGCACTGTAGTGTCATGAAACACTGTAGTGGTTCGAAAAGAGTTCATTCTCAAGATTTGTCGGCTTTGTTTATTGGAAGCGCTCGTAGGAATATAGTGAGGTTGTGTGTGTGTCGTGATCATCTACGCCGCTGCTGTGTTTGTAAAAATAATATAAACACTGCAGTGACAGAGAAAAATAATCAGCAATATCTAATGAATTAACATGGACTTCGCATTCTATGAGAAAGTTGCAGAAGCAATTAGAACAACAGAAACATGCACGAAATCATCCAGGAGGATGACATTGCACAAGATTTAAACACATTCTTCAGATTTTTCTTTTCTGTGGTGAGTTTCTCGGTGTGGGTGCAGGAAAAAAACATTGGACTTTTTTGAATTTTTCTAGTATTTATTTTGATTTTTTTCGTCAGCATGGGTGCAGAGATGGATTTTTGCTTAGGTTGTCCGTTTCTTTCTCGCCTATCAACAGGACTGTGCATTGAGGAGGCAAACTGGCGGCGACCAGGCTGACCTGGATATGCGGCCAGGGATGGGCCAAGCATATCCATCCTAGGAAGGAAAGGCTTGCATTATCGACTTCTCCTCATCACGTGTGATTAAGTAAACTTGTACTTTTTTTTTGCGGGGAAAGTAAACTTGTACTGATCTGTCCATTTATGGTTTGATACTTAGGGCTTAAATTGCTAAATTGTTTGTCCATTCTAGACTATTATTTTTATATTTTTACTTCATTATTTATTAATGTGGATTTAAGATTTGGAGGTTTGTTGATATTTTATATGTTGTCTATCTGAACATCCGATTTTGAATGTTCAAATGAGAGAGACTTTGGTCAAGCTTGCACAGACTTCACAAGATGTCTGGATCCACCACTCAGCATGTGGGCTGTCTACCAGAGCTTGTGTCTATGCCTGGTCAGCCGCCTAGGGCCATGCACTATACTAATGTTGGATATGTTTGAAAATCATTTCTGGCGGTTTCGCATCCAATATATTCCTCTTTCTATCTCAATATAATGTACAAGAAATTTCATTATCACAAATGTTGAACACAGAGATTTTTCACGTTATCAATGTCACAAATTTCAATATGAAAATGAATAGATTCAGTACCACATATTGAACTTCAATGCCATCGTATCAAAAAAAAATTAACATCATAATTCACACATACAAATTTCAATAGCACAAATTACAACTTCAATACCGCATATCATAATTTTCTACATCTCAAGTCATAGTTTTAGTGTCACGAATTTGAACTTCAATACCACATATCACAATTTTCAACATGGCAAATCAATATTGCAGCTCAAAAATTTCAATATCACAATCCATGGCTTCAGTATCACAAAGAGCAATTTCAATACCATATATCATAATTTCTCAATAACAATGACACAGTTACAATTATAGTAGCAAAATGTTAGTGTCATATTTCCAATATCAGTATCAATGTCACATTATCATTATGACTATCAATGTCACATTATCAATACCTATATCACAAATGATATTAGTATCATTGTCACATTATCAATATCGATACCAATCTATCATTTTCTATCAATGTCACAAATTGGCACCAATACCAAATAATCAAATATCGTGACATCCATGCCCCCTCCCCACTGCTCCCCAACCCTCATGACAATGATGTGGGGTAGGTTAGAAGACACGCAACAGCTAAATCTTCTACACTACGCGCCTTCCTCCAGTCCCTCCTCATGTTGTTTCAAGGAGCATCGCGCTGGAAGTGCCCCCATGGTGATGGATTACTCCCTCTCTTTACGTAAATTGATCCTCGAGGTTTGGGTTTAGATCTTCCCGGCATCGCTCCAGATTGTTATTTTGTTGTTGCACTATACTCTACCCACTGACCACCCACTCTAAGATATCCCCATGTATGTGACAATTTATTAGTTAATGAAAATTACTAAGGTGGGCTTAGGGTCCCCTAGGGCTTTTTAAAAAGAGGTAGGTAAATAAAAACAACATTTCATGTAATGAAATAAATCAAACAAATGCAAAAACAAAAAATGTGGCAGACAAAATTCATGAAATAGTGTTACCATGATAGAAAAATAAACAAAGGAAATAGGATTATATAAGGAAAACTAATGTAAAAATGATAATCTAATACTTGCATACATATATACACTACTGGATTTTCGTATTTTGCCGAGTGGCCGAAAAAACTCAGCAGTGTGCCGCCGAGTTCTACACTCCGCAAAAGGGACTCGGCTGGGAACACGTCAACAATGGTTAACTTTGTTGAGTTCTTTTTTCACATGTATTCTGCAAAGACCGTGGCTAATCTTTGTCGAGTTCAAAAGAATGGGAACTCATCGAAGAACTAAATGCACGGACAAAACAAAGCGCATGATGGTAGTGCCATGTGGCACACGTACTATGGAGACGACACTCTGCGGACAATTTTTGGACTACAAGCGTATCAAGCCGTCCATGCATGGCACCAAACGGCTGCCCACCGCAGGATGGGGCATCGTGCAATGATCGTGCATATCATTCATCGTGTGCAGAGCAGTTCCGTTACCGAGGAGCACTGTTATGGAGACGACACTCTGCGGACGATTTTTGGACGACAAGCGTACCAAGCCGTCCATGCATGGCACCAAACAGCTGCCCACCGCAGGATGGGGCATCGTGCAATAATCGTGCATATCATTCATCGTGTGCAGAGCAGTTCCGTTACCGAGGAGCACT